>NC_059202.1:416710-549210 GCF_020615455.1 Coregonus clupeaformis | reverse complement strand
TATCATTTTAAAAGGCTAATTGATCATTAGAAAACCCTTTTGCAATTATGTTAGCACAGCTGAGAACTGTTGTGCGGATTAAAGAAGCAATAAAACTGGCCTTCTTGAGACTAGTTGAGTATCTGGAGCATCAGCAATTGTGGGTTCGATTACAGGATCAAAATGTCCAGAAACAAATAACTTTCTTCTGAAACTCGTCAGTCTATTCTTGTTCTGAGAAATGAAGGCTATTCCATGCGAGAAATTGCTAAGAAACTGAAGATCTCGTACAACTCTGTGTACTACTCCCTTCACAGAACAGCGCAAACTGGCTCTAACCAGAATAGAAAGAGGAGTGGGAGGCCCTGGTGCACTGACGAGTTTCAGAAGAAAGTTATTTGTTTCTGGACAAAAAAAATGCTTTTCTTTCAAAAACAAGGACATTTCTAAGTTATCCCAAACTTTTGAACGGTAGTGTATATTATTTAGTATGTAAAGACAACATTAAATTAAGAATAGTCTGATGGAGACAATATTAGCCTATCACTCGTGAATTATATATTATCTCTTGTGAATGATGCCCAGCTTAAGGCAAGAAACAGAGCATGGCTTTTTTTTAAATCATAGTCGCACACCTCATGTAGCCTAGCCCATAAGCCTATATGTTTGTATCAGTGGCCAAATAACTTCTTAAAATGTGGCATATTAATCCGCTTTATAACCGGTGTAGAGCCTAACTGGCATACATAGGCTGCGCGTGAGTTTCAAGTTTGGGGAAGATAATTTTAATCATAAAAATGCACCTTTGTAATACAGCATTACATGCATAATCATATTTGCCATCACTTTCAAGGACAGTGTTTTCCCGCTAATTGATTGCATTTTGTAACATTCGCACTTATAGCCTACTGCCGTGTGCGCATTGCTGTGCTTATAATGTGAAGAAATAGCCTAATAGTTTATTAACATTTTAAGCTAAACGTTCTGATCTGTTGCATCACCCTCATTGCTTTAACTTTTTTGTTGTTGATGCGAGTGGTTCTATTAATTTGTACTATGGGGGATAGTAGATTGACATAGGCTAGTGCTTTTGCTGTTCGTTAGGCCTACTCATCTTGTTGGCTGACAAAAAGTAGGCTAAATGTGGACAGTTCTAACATCTACAATATGCGCCTGGGAATTCGGAGTTGCGTCCCCGATGTGTGGGTGTTCATTCACTTGTAGCCTACTTCTTAGCTGAAATGCCTGTGAGAAGGACCCGATCACGTGACGGGCATTGGCTAATAAGAATTGAGATATCTGAGAGCCATGTGAGTGAGAGGTGCTTCGGAGCACAGCAGCCGGGAGAAGGGAATTATAATTATTATAATCAGCCCAAGGGCACAACGAACACTTTGGCCACAAAAGGCGTGGATTTTTTAGGGGGCATTACGGCCACACAAGGGGGATGCCGCTGGGAAATTCGAGGCTTGGTGAGAATATTATCAAGTGCTTGTCAAATGGTGAATGAGAGACTGATGAAGTGTGTGCAGCCTGCACAAGAAGCAAATCAGATCTCATGCCTTTCATGCAACTATTTTTCAAATCAATATTTGAGTCGCATCATGCAGCCTTAGAATATATAAAAAATCTAAACATATAGCCCAACGTTTATATCACAACTAAAGTTGCATAAATAACTCTAAAGTAAGCATATAAGAGGACCCGTTTCTTGTTTAACTGTTCAACACACAATAGCCGCATGTGCGCACTTGATGTTCCAAAGGTCTGCATCAGTGGCTTGTAGGCAATGCGTAGAAGCCAGGAGATGCAAACATGTTTATGTTTATCAGACCGGCAGTTATTTGCTTGACAATCACCGGCTGACAAAATTTGTCCCACTGTCCCTCTACCCCTATACCCATGTACTCCCCCCCACACATACACACACACTCATAACTATTTCACTCCTTATCCTGAACCCTATTTCAATAAAAAAAATTCAAAGAATTCCAGGTCAGGGTGACAGCATTTTGTCATTAAGAACCCCTGTCATATCTGTACAAGACAAGTACAAGGTAAATAATCAGTCACAACAATTGACAAGACATAGTACAGATTAAAAATCACATTATGACAAAGTAACTACAAGATAAAGTAACTGTCACCGAGGGTCTTATCTATAAGCTCTTGAAAGAGGAAGTAGGGGTGTGAAAGACGTTTGCACATATCAGGAGAAAATCGTTTGGCAACTTTCCATTTCAACACATAACGTAACGACAGATGCACACTACAGGTCTTGCTACAGACAAAGACACACCCACACACACCATCCCCTGCTCTCCTCTCTCTCCCTCAACTCCCTCCCAAACTGTATCTTGCTGACAACACAGAAACAAAGATATTCTCTCACGATGATTAATGTCTTAGAAATGGGAGAGCACACACACACACACACACACACACACACACCTAATTGGGGGGAGGCATTACAATGACTCGAACAGTTGCACACATGCCTTAATGATTCATTTTCTCACCTGTATATATATGTGTGTGTGTTTCTAGTTCTACTCGGTTCTGGATGGGGATGAGGATATGATCTTCATGCATGTGGACAATCCGGGAGGTACTCTGGGGGAAAGGAGGGAACTTCATCACAGCTCACTCACACACACACCTTACACATACTCTGTCACACTCACACACTCTAGTCTCTCTCTCTCTCTCTCTCTCTCTCTCTCTCTCTCTCTCTCTCTCTCTCTCTCTCTCTCTCTCTCTCTCTCTCTCTCACATTCTAACTCATACACTCACACATGCTTTTCAAATACAGACATAGGACATATGAGCCACATGGATCCGTCTTTAGATTAAACATTCAAGTTTACTTTTAAGTTTACTCATGTATTTTGCTCAGCACTGATCGTGTCTGAAATTGTACATCTATCTCATCTAGCTCTATGGCTGTCTCAGCCCTGCTAACCCTAACCCTAACCCTGCTATGGTTGTCTCAGCCCTGCTAACCCTAACCCTAACCCTGCTATGGCTGTCTTAGCCCTGCTAACCCTAACCCTGCTATGGCTGTCTCAGCCCTGCTAACCCTAACCCTAACCCTGCTATGGCTGTCTCAGCCCTGCTAACCCTAAACCTGCTATGGCTGTTTTAGCCCTGCTAACCCTAACCCTGCTATGGCTGTCTCAGCCCTGCTAACCCTAACCCTGCTATGGCTGTCTCAGCCCTGCTAACCCTAACCCTGCTATGGCTGTCTCAGCCCTGCTAACCCTAACCCTAACCCTGCTATGGCTGTCTTAGCCCTGCTAACCCTAACCCTGCTATGGCTGTCTCAGCCCTGCTAACCCTAACCCTAACCCTGCTATGGCTGTCTTAGCCCTGCTAACCCTAACCCTGCTATGGCTGTCTCAGCCCTGCTAACCCCTAACCCTAACCCTGCTATGGCTGTCTCAGCCCTGCTAACCCTAAACCTGCTATGGCTGTTTTAGCCCTGCTAACCCTAACCCTGCTATGGCTGTCTCAGCCCTGCTAACCCTAACCCTGCTATGGCTGTCTTAGCCCTGCTAACCCTAACCCTGCTATGGCTGTCTCAGCCCTGCTAACCCTAACCCCTAACCCTGCTATGGCTGTCTCAGCCCTGCTAACCCTAAACCTGCTATGGCTGTTTTAGCCCTGCTAACCCTAACCCTGCTATGGCTGTCTCAGCCCTGCTAACCCTAACCCTGCTATGGCTGTCTCAGCCCTGCTAACCCTAACCCTGCTATGGCTGTCTCAGCCCTGCTAACCCTAACCGTGCTATGGCTGTCTTAGCCCTGCTAACCCTAACCCTAACCCTGCTATGGCTGTCTCAGCACTACTAACCCTAACCCTGCTATGTCTGTCTCAGCCCTGCTAACCCTTCTTGCTGCAATGGAAAGGCTTGAGTGTGTTAAAGAGAAAGAGGAAAGACTGGTTTCACAAGTTCTTAGTATTGCTGACAATTCATCCAATCATACAGGCTGTGTGTGTGTGTGTGTGTGTGTGTGTGTGTGTGTGTGTGTGTGTGTGTGTGTGTGTGTGTGTGTGTGTGTGTGTGTGTGTGTCTAATCTGGGTCAGTGTATACAGTAAGCGTGTACGGGTAGAGGCCCGAGGCTTTTGTCCCATTCAGATGAATGGAGCAGATAAGAAGGAACAGACAGGGGTTTTATCTGAGAGGGGGAAGAGGTAGACATACACCTGGCTAGGCTAGAAGGACAGCTGACACAGCTCTGGGCATCAGGGTACACACACACACACAAACACACGCACACACAGCAGCACATGTTACAAGGGGATTTTAAGGCCAGAAGGTCATATGCATACTATTTACCACTAAGTCCTGACCTAAGTTGTTTCTACATCTTTGATGTCAGGAGTGTTCTTCACACCATTTATTGATGTTGACAGCCCCTTATTGCTATGCCGACTCATAGAGGGCTGTGTCAGCGCAGTTGGGTTTGTTCCCATGCCTACAGAAGACACTGTATTTCTACCATCTGTGTATATGTGTGTGTGTGTGTTGTCTCATGGGGTCAGGATAGAGTAGATGATAAATGACCATTCCTACTATATAATAATGTTTAATTATATTGACTTTTTATTCTATTCTACCATACTCCACTCTCTTCTATTCTCCAGAGGAAAGCTACTTTGGGACGGTGTACACGTCAGATGACCGGGGCATCGTGTACTCTAAGTCTCTGGAGCGCCACCTGTTTGGTGGGGAAGGGAAGAGCGACTTCACCAATGTCACCTCCATGAGAGGAGTCTACCTCACCAACGTACTGGAGGAGGGTACGCAACTACGCATCAACACAATCTGGGTCGTATTCATTAGGAACATAAACAGTCCGAAACGGGGAGGGAGTCTTATAATCTCCACCCGCCACAGCCAGAAGAGGACTAGCTACCCCTCAGAGCCTGGTTCCTCTCTAGGTTTCTTCCTAGGTTCCAGCCTTTCTAGGGAGTTTTTCCTAGCCACCGTGCTTCTACATCTGCATTGCTTGCTCTTTGGGATTTTAGGCTGGGTTTCTGTATAAGCACTTTGTGACAACTGCTGATGTAAAAAGGGCTTTATAAATACAGTACCAGTCAAAAGTTTGGACACACCTACTCATTCAAGGGTTTTTCTTTATTTTTACTATTTTCTACGTTGTAGAATAATAGTGAAGACATCAAAACCATGAAATAACACATATGGAATCATGTAGTAACCAAAACAGTGTTAAACACATTTTATAATAAATTAATTTAATTAATTAAATTAAACAAAATATATTTTAGATTTTAGATTCTTCAAAGTATCCACCCTTTGCCTTGATGACAGCTTTGCACACTCTTGGCATTCTCTCAACCAGCTTCACCTGGAATGCTTTTCCAACAGTCTTGAAGGAGTTCCCACATATGCTGAGCACTTGTTGGCTGCTTTTCCTTCACTCTGCGGTCACACTCATCCCAAACCATCTCAATTGGGTTAAGGTCGGGTGATTGTCGAGGCCAGGTAATCTGATGCAGCTCTCCATCTCTCTCCTTATTGGTCAAATAGCCCTTACACAGCCTGGAGGTGTGTTGGGTCATTGTCCTGTTGAAAAACAAATGATAGTCCCACTAAGCGCAAACCAGATGGAATGGCGTATCGCTGCAGAATGCTGTGGTAGCCATGCTGGTTAAGTGTGCCTTGAATTCTAAATAAATCACTGACAGTGTCACCAGCAAAGCACCACCACACCATTACACCTCCTCCTCCATGCTTCACGGTGGGAACCACACATGCAGAGATAATCCGTTCACCTACTCTGCGTCTCACAAAGACACGGCGGTTGGAACAAAAAATCTCAAACTTGGAATCATCAGACCAAAGGATAGATTTCCACCAGTCTTATGTCCATTGCTCGTGTTTCTTGGCCCAAGCAAGTCTCTTCTTCTTATTGGTGTCCTTTAGTAGTGGTTTCTTTGCAGCAATTCGATGAATTAGCCTGATTCACGCTTTCTCCTCTGAACAGTTGATGTTGAGATGTGTCTGTTACTTGAACTCTGTGAAGCATTTATTTGGGCTGCAATTTGAGGTGCATTTAACTCTAATGAACGTATCCTCTGCAGCAGAGGTAACTCTGGATCTTCCTTTCCTGTGGTGGTCCTCATGAGAGCCAGTTTCATCATAGCACTTGATGGTTTTTGCGACTGCACTTGAAGAAACTTTAAAAGTTCTTGAAATGTTCCAGATTTACTGACCTTCATGTCTTAAAGTAATGATGGACTGTCGTTTCTCTTTGCTTATTTGAGCTGTTCTTGCCATAATATGGACTTGGTCTTTTACCACATAGGGCTATCTTCTGTATACCACCCCTACCTTGTCACAACACAACTGATTGGCTCAAACGCATTAAGAAGGAAAGAAATTCCACAAATTAACTTTTAACAAGGCACACCTGTTAATTGAAATGCATTACAGGTGATTACCTCATGAAGTGGGTTGAGAGAATGCCAAGAGTGTGCAAAGCTGTCATCAAGGCAAAGGGTGGCTACTTTGAAGAATCACAAATATAAAATATATTTTGATTTGTTTAACACTTTTTTGGTTACTACATGATTCCATATGTGTTATTTCATAGTTTTGATGTCTTCACTATTATTCTACAATGTAAAAAATAGTAAAATTAAAGAAAAACCCTTGAATGAGTAGGTGTGTCCAAACTTTTGACTGGTACTGTACATTTGATTGATTGATGCATGAACTTAAGAAATGCTTGTTTTTGTTTTCGGTTGCAAAAAGTTTTGCTACGGTGTGCACTAATGAATATCATCATGGCAACTGTATTTCTATTCAGGATGAATCTTGGGAACTGACCTCTGTGTTTTTCCTAGTTTGTAGGCAGGTTTTAAGGATGAATCTTGGGAACTCATCTCTGCGTTTTTCCCAGTCTGTAGGCGGGTTTTAAGGATGAATCTTGGGAACTGACCTTGTGTTTTTCCTAGTTTGTAGGCTGGTTTTACGGATGAATCTTGGGAATTTATCTCTGTGTTTCTCGCAGTTTGTAGGTGGGTTTTAAGGATGAATCTTGGGAACTGACCACTGTGTCTTCCCAGTTTGTAGGCGGGATTTAAGGATGAATCTTGGGAACTGACCTCTGTGTTTTTCCCAGTTTGTAGGGTTTTAAGGATGAATCTTGGGAACTGACCTCTGTGTTTCTCCCAGTTTATAGGCGGGTTTTGAGTATGAATCTTGGGAACTGACCTCTGTGTTTTTCCCAGTTCGTAGGCGGGTTTTAAGGATGAATCTTGGGAACTGAACTCTGTGTTTTTCCCAGTTTGTAGGTGGGTTTTAAGGATGAATCTTGGGAACTCATCTCTGCGTTTTTCCCAGTCTGTAGGCGGGTTTTAAGGATGAATCTTGGGAACTGACCTTGTGTTTTTCCTAGTTTGTTGGCTGGTTTTACGGATGAATCTTGGGAATTTATCTCTGTGTTTCTCGCAGTTTGTAGGTGGGTTTTAAGGATGAATCTTGGGAACTGACCACTGTGTCTTCCCAGTTTGTAGGCGGGATTTAAGGATGAATCTTGGGAACTGACCTCTGTGTTTTTCCCAGTTTGTAGGGTTTTAAGGATGAATCTTGGGAACTGACCTCTGTGTTTCTCCCAGTTTATAGGCGGGTTTTGAGTATGAATCTTGGGAACTGACCTCTGTGTTTCTCCCAGTTTGTAGGCGGGTTTTAAGGATGAATCTTGAGAACTGACCTCTGTGTTTTTCACAGTTTGTAGGCGGGTTTTAAGGATGAATCTTGGGAACTGACCTCTGTGTTTTTCCTAGTTTTAGGCTGGTTTTAAGGATGAATGTTGGAAACTGCCCTCTGTGTTTTTTCTAGTTTGTTGGTGGGTTTTCAACCATGAATGCATGTCTTTTTTAGTTCCAGAAATATGATAATGACTATTGTTTTTGACAGATGGCCGCATTCGGACAGTCATTTCATTTAACCGAGGGGGTGAGTGGAAACTCCTCAACAAGCCCCAGAATGTTGAGTGTGGCAAGGATTCAAGAAATGATGTGAGAACTAACTTAATTCCCTCCTCTGACAATGAAAATACCATCAAGTCGTGGGTGTGTTGATGCTTATTATATGAGTGTGAACAATGGCATTCTTGTGTGTGTGTGTGTGTGTGACAGTGTAACCTGCACATCCACGGCGAACACAGTCAATACAACGGCATAACTCCCATGCTGCCTCTCTCTGATCCCACCGCCGTTGGCCTTGTCATCGCCCACGGTAACCAAACTGTCAATCATACATATCAAAGACACGTTGCATTGTGATACTTCTGTATTACCGTAGTGTACATGATGTTGCGCACAACATTTTGCATTGTAGGGAATCTTGATTGGACTATACAGGAAATTCTTTCCCCCCCGTAATAATTCGGTCACCACTACAAAATGGCTGATCCTATATATAGTGCACTATACTATATAGTGCTATGAAAAAGTATTTGCCCCCTTTCTAAATTTCTCTACTTTTGCATATTTGTGATACTGAATGTTATCAGATCTTCAACCAAAACCTAATATTAGATATCATGCTTGACCTTTGGTATGATGTTCTTACTGTGGAATGCAGTGTTTGGTTTTCGCCAGGCATAATGGGACCCATCTTGTCCAAAAAGTTGACTCACGTTTGCCAAAAAGCACCTGGATGATCATCAAGACTTCTATGGACAGATGATTCAAAACTTTTTGGACGACATGGTTCCAGCAATGCCTGGCGAAAACCAAACTCTGCATTCCACAGTAAGAACATCATACCAAAGGTCAAGCATGGTGGTGGTGGTGTGATGGTTTGGGGATGCTTTGCTGCCTCAGGACCTGGACGACTTGCCTTAATAGAAGGAACCATGAATTCTGCTCTGTATCAGAGAATTCTACAGGAGAATGTCAGACCATCCATCTGTGAGCTGAAGCTGAAGCGCAGCTGGGTTATGCAGCAAGACAATGATCCAAAACACACAATCAAGTCTACAGGAAAATTGCTAAAAAGCAACAAATTGGAAGTTTTGGAATGGCCTAGTCAAAGTCCAGACCTAATCCCAATTGAGATGTTGTGGCAGGACTTGAAACAAGCAGTTCATGCTTGAAAACCCACACGTCACTGAGTTAAAGCAGTTCTGCATGGAAGAGTGGGCCAAAATTCCTCCACAGCGACGTGAGAGACTGATCAACAACTACAGGAAGCATTTGGTTGGAGTCATTGCAGCTAAAGGTGGCACAACCAGTTATTGAGTGTAAGGGGGCAATTACTTTTTCACACAGGGGAATTGGGTGTTGCATAACTTTGTTAATTAAATAAATATGTAATTGTTGTGTTATTTGTTCACTTATGTTCCCTTTATCTAATATTAGGTTTTGGTTGAAGATCTGATAACATTCAGTATCACAAATATGCAAAAGTAGAAAAAATTAGAAAGGGGGCAAATACTTTTTCACAGCACTGTATATGCCCAGTCCCAAATTGTTCCCTTAAATCTTTGCAGATCAGTTATGTGGAATCAATATGGTGAAAGATACACCACTACACTGGCTATCCCTATCCAGACCCTTCAGGTCAACATTGGAGGGTTAGGGCTAAAGGGAGGGGTAGGGAGACATTTGGGACCGAATGACTGACAGATAAAACATATTTTCGGACACAGCCCCCACCCTCTAGCTGTCCCAGAATGTGTGTGACCTTTCTATGACCTCCCAGGCAGTGTGGGGGACTCCATCTCGTCAGCACGGCCTGATGTGTACGTGTCGAACGACGGGGGGTACAAGTGGAGGGGTGCGCTGAGGGGGGCCCATCACTACAGCATCCTGGACTCTGGGGGGCTCGTCGTGGCTGTGGAGGCCCATCCCAGGGACGGCCAAATCAACACCATCAAGTACTGAACACCACACACACGCATGCACACACACACACACAGTCGTTGGGGTGTAGAAATATTGGGTGTAAAGAAGTTGCTTTGTATTCACACCCCCACCCATGGCATGCAAGCGACATCCTATGAGTCTTTTGTGTGTGTCTGTGTTTATCCACTCTTCTCTCCCTATGAAGTTGTGGCTGTGAACGTGTCTATAAGCAGTCGAATTCTGTCTAATTCATGTGTGTGTGCTTGCACGTTCACATTGAGATGTTTATACAGGGTCGTATTCATTAGGCACCAAACGAAAGAAAACAACCTTAACTCTGTCCAATAAGAAAGGCTCGTTTTAGTTTTCAGTTGCAAAGCATTTTGTGACAGTGTGCACTAATGAATACGACCCTGTATGTGATTGTGCATCACCCCAGGTTCTCCACAGATGAGGGCCAGTGTTGGAAGGTGTACAACTTCACAGAGCAGCCCATCTTCTTCGCTGGCCTGACGTCCGAGCCGGGCACCAAGACCATGAACATCAGCGTGTGGGGTTACCGGCCCGAGGACGATGACCAGCCCATGTGGGTGGTGGTCACCATTGACTTCCAGAGTCTCATCACCAGAGAGTGTGGGTGAATCTCAATTGTATTTCCTTGATTCCTTGTATCCTGTGTCTACTCATCTCCTTGTCAAAACTCAGTGGAAGAGAATGTCTGAGGGGAGGAACCTTGGATCTTCTCCTCCAATGCTTTTTGAGAAGGAGGTGAGGAGAGGGGTCATGAGGAATCAAGGAAAGACGATTGAGATTCCCCCTGTGAGTCACAAGCTTATTTGTTTGTTGTCAAATGTAATATCCCCAAGGATCATAATCATTAAACCAACAACAGACATTTCACAAGGATTGAAACAGTAGCTAGCTTTCTATTGTGAGAATACCCAGAGAGCGACGTCAAATATGTGGTTTCCATATGTTTGATACTGTTCCTTTATTCCATTCCAGCCACTACAATGAGCTCGCCCTCCTATAGTTCCTCCCACCAGCCTTCTCTGGTGTGCACCCCTGTGGGTCACTGGGACCAGGATTGAAACACTGATTTCGATACATACTCAAATTGGCATGTCTCGCTAGTCTCTCTCTATTGGTTAACGTTGGTTTCCTATAGGTGGTAACCAGGACTATGTTCAGTGGTTGGCCCATGCCACAGAGGGTGGGGACTCGGCCACAGAAGGGTGTGTCTTGGGCTACAAGGAGATCTTCAGGAGGCTGAGGAAGCTGTCCATCTGCAGGAATGGACGGGACTACGTAGTGAGCAGGCGAAAAAGCCCCTGCCCCTGCACCAGAGAGGACTACCTATGGTAAGAAACACTGTCAGGGGTCCAGTCTAAACTGACAAGGCTATTCAGTTATGGTCCTGGAGGGTCATAACACTGCTGGGTCGTATTCAATAGTAACCAGAAGAAAACAAACTGAAACAGAAAGGGGCTACCTGAACTTAGGAAACAATAGTTTTCATTGTCTGTTGTAAAAAAAAAATGCTTTGTTGTGCCCTAATAAATTCAACCATGATTTTCATTCTCTCCCAGTAGTCAGGGACACATTCAGATAAGGGAAACCAGAAGTTGAGAGTTGTCCATTTAAAGGCACAATCTGTTACTTCCAGGGGCGCAACTTTCACTGGGGACGGGGACGGACTTTCCCTCCCACATTCAGAAATTGCATTTGTGTCCCCATACTCAATGTTATAATTGGAATGAGGCAACAGTGTGCTCTAGGACCATGCGGACGCCTCCGAGCGGTCGGGTGGGCTCTTTGGAGTGTTTATCCGACTGGATAAAAAATTTATAATAATAAGTGATGGCCCCCCCACTTCTAAAACCAAAGTTGCGCCCGGTTACTTCATTTCTAGTCAAAATAGCTTTTTTCTGTAATTGTGCCTTTGAGGCAAAGGCAGAGTCAAACATAACATTGCCAATAAGGCATCTGTACTGTGTCTGTGGTTGAAATGGCCTAACGTGTCTCTCCTTACAAACAGTGACTATGGTTACTATCGCCATGAGAACAGCTCAGAGTGTATGAGACAACTGGACACTGCAGACCACGCCCTGGAGGTGTGTCTAAACGGAGAGGAGGAGGAGCTTAGGACATCAGGGTAATTATGACACACACTTTTGTTTTACTATCCTTGTGGGGACCAAACAATTGATTCCCATTCAAAATCTTATTTTCCCTGACCCTAACACTTAATCTAACACTAACCCTAACTCCTAACCCTAACCCCTAACCCTAATTGTAACCCTAACCCTAAACTTAACCCCTAAGCCTAAAATAACCTTTTTCCTTGTGGGGACCGGCGAAATGTGCTCCCCACAAGGATAGTCAACCCAAACACACGCACACAGTTTACCATGTGGTCTCCATGTGTAGGTACCGTAAGGTTCCCAGTGATAGGTGTGAGGGAGGTTTCACTCCCCTGCGTAGAGAGGAAACAGTCAACAGGCATTGTGGGAACTCCAGTCAGCCGCCCACTGCCAGCCCATACTCTGAAACCCCGGTGAGTGTGACCTGTGTGTGCGTATGAGTGTACGTGTGTATCTGCGTGTGTGGGTCTCCTTTGAGTGTGTGTGCTTTTGTTATTGCTCATTGTGTGAAAGGTGTGTCTTACCTCTGCATAATGTAACAGTGTTCTTCAATCTCACATTGACACACATTGTGAGCTGGGTTTTGTTCCAGCTCAGTACTAGCACACCTGATTCAATCAATCAATGGCTTGATAACTGGTTGATGAGTTGAATCAGTTGTGTCAGCGAAGTGCTGGAACAAAAGCCTACACACCCTCTGGGTACTTCTGCATCAGAAAATACAGCCCCACATATTAGATGATGCAATGCGTCAAATGATAAAGCTTTTGAGCGTTTAGAATATTATGACCAGAAATACGATAATGCTATCTCTGTATTTCAGAGAGAGAAGATGGTGTTGATCGTGGTTTGCGTTGGAGTAGGGATTGTCATTCTGGTGGCTGTTGCCACTGCTGTCTATACTGTAAGGAGAATGGTCTATGGAAATAGGTGAGCCACACACACGTTTATGCGCACAAGCATGCACATACACATACGCACACAAACACACACACATCCAATCACACACACTGCTCAGGTAAAAGTGCACATTCAAATGCCTGCTTCCGTTCTGATCCTAAATATTGACATGCCTTGTGGCTCTGCTCCGCCCCCTACAGGGCGCCAACGTATCGCTTCTCTTTCCTGCAGCTTCAGGATGACGACCCCTCCATTGCCGCCAACCCAGAAAGCGTCACCAGTAGCAATGGAACATCAGTCTTCCAAGTGGATTCAGATGATGTGAGTGTTATTAGCGTTAGCATGGTGGCTAAAGTCACTCAGGATTTTTAGGACATTTTGTGTGCATAGCAAAAGGCAAAATATGTGTGAAATTGTGCATTTAAGGCCAACGCTATGGCCTGTCAATTGTTTTAAATGACAGTGATCCATTTACAAGACCCCTCTTTTGTTGTCCCCCCCCCCCGTTTTGTAGGAACTTATTGAATGAACAACATGAGATTAAATGTCTTGATGATGAACTCCAGAGCTTGGCCATTTGGATGTATGCCCTTCCACTTGTTGTATTACACCGGACGTACCTGTTGCATCTCAATGGCAAGATGTCTAGGGTTTGCAGTGTGTTTGTAAGGAACAAATTGCGGATGTCATGTAGATGGTATGCAGATGTCCCAAGCTATTTATTGAGCGAAGAACACTGGTTCAACCGACGTGGAATAGACATTGAATTGAGTTTACTTCAAGTTTCACTGGTCTGTTTTTTAAAAGTATTTCATGAATGAACAGTTTGTCTCTGTCTGATGATATTATTTATGTGTGGAACACTTTCTTCAACTTGCACGATTTTGTATGGCGCTTGCAACGCAATGGATAGTGGTCCTGGGACCACCTGTGCGTAAAATGTATGCACGCATGACTGTAAGTCGCTTTGGATAAAAGCGTCTGCTAAATGATATATATTCGTTATTATTATTATTACCGCTGTTCACTAGTCTATATTTTGATGAGGCCCTGAATAATGTGCATTCCTAATAAATCAATACAGTAATGTTGGAATAACGATGATTGAAATAAAATGCCTGATTACCTCAATTATTCTGTGTTTACTCTGCACGAACAATCAACTGTTATTCGTTATTCACTGTGCATTTATTCCTCGTCACTATTTCTTTATCTATAACTCTGCATTGTTGGAAAAGGCCCCGTAAGTAAGCATTTCACTGTTAGTCTACACCTGTTGTTTAAGCATGTGACAAATAACATTTGATTGATTTGACATGTAGAGCGGATCCACAGCAAGTAGAGATGACTATGCAACTTATTTTTTATTTGTATAGATTATCTTCTGTTAGTCAGCACCTCACCTCAACCTGTCTTTGTTCTTTTATTTATTTACTTCCTAGATGGATTTTATTTTTGCCAAATTGTTTACCTGTACAATTTCCCATATGGGCTAGGGCTCCGCCCAGTGGGTTACAATTCTTTAAAAGTGCATCATTCCTTCCTTACTCATTATAAATTATGGGAAAGGTAAAAGCCATCTGATGGTGCCCTTGCATTCACCTGTCCAATCATGTGTCAATGATAATCGTAATCATAATCAATGATTACCTGATGCAGGAGGAAGGATGCACTTTTCATTCAACTACTCTACCCAAACGAAGGCGCTGTGCAGCATATCCTCTCCTGCAGGGTCTTTGCCCAAGTCTTGTGTCTTGTGGTAAGCCAGTTGAGAACAAGTTCTCATTTACAACTGCGACCTGGCCAAGATAAAGCAAAGCAGTGCGATAAAAACAACAACACAGAGTTACATATGGGGTAAACAAAACATAAAGTCAAAAATACAACAGAAAATATATATACAGTGTGTGCGAATGTAGTTATGGAGGTAAGGCAATAAATAGGCCATAGTGCAAAATAGTTACAATTTCATATTAACACTGGAATGATAGATGTGCAAAAGATGATGTGCAAATAGAGATACTGGGGTGCAAATTAGCAAAATAAATAACAATATGGGGATGAGGTAGTTGGGTGGGCTGATTTCAGAAAGGCTGTGTACAGGTGCAGTGATCGGTAAGCTGCTCTGACAACTGACGCTTAAAGTTAGTGAGGGAGATAAGAGTCTCCAGCTTCAGAGATTTTTGCAGTTCGTTCCAGTCATTGGCAGCAGAGAACTGGAAGGAATGGCGGCCAAAGGTGGTGTTGGCTTTGGGGATGACCAGTGAGATATACCTGCTGGAGCGCAGACTACGGGTGGGTGTTGCTATGGTGACCAGTGAGCTAAGATAAGACGGGGATTTGCCTAGCAGTGATTTATAGATGACCTGGAGCCAGTGGGTTTGGCGACGAATATGTAGTGAGGGCCAGCCAACAAGAGCGTACAGGTCACAATGGTGGGTAGTATATGTGGCTTTGGTGACAAAACGGATGGCACTGTGATAGACTACATCCAATTTGCTGAGTAGAGTGTTGGAGGCTATTTTGTAAATGACATCGCCGAAGTCAAGGATCGGTAGGATAGTCAGTTTTACGAGGGCATGTTTGGCAGCATGAGTGAAGGAGGCTTTGTTGCGAAATAGGAAGCCGATTCTAGATCTAACTTTTGATTGGAGATGCTTAATGTGAGTCTGGAAGGAGAGTTTACAGTCTAACCAGACACCTAGGTATTTGTAGTTGTCCACATACTCTAGGTCAGACCCGCCGAGAGTAGTGATTCTAGTCGGGTGGGCGGGTGCAAGCAGCGTTCGGTTGAAGAGCATGCATTTAGTTTTGCTAGTGTTTAAGAGCAGTTGAAGGCTACGGAAGGAGTGTTGTATGGCGTTGAAGCTCGTTTGGAGGTTTGTTAACACAGTGTCCAATGAAGGGCCATATGTATACAAAATGGTGTCGTCCGCATAGAGGTGGATCCGAGCGTCACCAGCAGCAAGAGCAACATCATTGATATACACAGAGAATATAGTCGGCCCGAGAATTTAACCCTGTGGCACCCACATAGACACGGCCAGAGGTCCAGACAACAGGCCCTCCGATTTGACTCATTGAACTCTATCTGAGAAGTAGTTGGTGAACCAGGCGAGGCAGTCATTAGAGAAACCAAGGCTATTTAGTCTGCCAATAAGAATGCGGTGGTTGACAGAGTCGAAAGCCTTAGCCAGGTCGATGAAGACGGCTGCGCAGTACTGTCTTTTATCGATCATGTTTATAATATCGTTTAGGACCTTGAGCATGGCTGAGGTGCACCCATGACCAGCTCGGAAACGGGATTGCATAGCGGCGAAGGTACGGTGGGATTCGAAATGGTCGGTGATCTGTTTGTTAACTTGGCTTTCAAATATTTTCGAAAGGCAGGGCAGGATGGATATAGGTCTACAACAGTTTGGATCTAGAGTGTCACCCCCTTTGAAGAGGGGGATGACCGCGGCAGCTTTCCAATCTCTGGGGATCTCAGACATTACGAAAGAGAGGTTGAACAGGCTAGTAATAGGGGTTGCGACAATTTCGGTGGCTAATTTTAGAAAGAAAGGGTCCAGATTGTCTAGCCCAGCTGATTTGTAGGGGTCCAGATTTTTCTGCTCTTTCAGAACATCAGCTGTCTGAATTTGTGTGAAGGAGAAGCAGGGGGGGGGGGGGCATGGGCAAGTTGCAGCGGAGGGTGCAGAGTTGGTGGCCGGGGTAGCGGTAGCCAGGTGGAAAGCATGGCCAGCCGTAGCAAAATGCTTGTTGAAATTCTCGATTATTGTAGATTTATCGGTGGTGACAGTGTTTCCTAGCCTCAGTGCAGTGGCCAGTTGGGAGGAGGTGCTCTTATTTTCCATGGACTTTACAGTGTCCCAAAACTTTTTGGAGTTAGTGCTACATGATGCAAATTTCTGTTTGAAAAAGCTAGCCTTTGCTTTCCTAACTGATTGTGTATATTGGTTCCTGACTTCCCTAAAAAGTTGCATATCGCGGGGGCTGTTCGATGCTAATCTAGTACGCCACAGGATGTTTTTTGCTGGTCAAGGGCAGTCAAGTCTGAGGAGAACCAGGGGCTATATCTGTTCTTAGTTCTGAATTTTTTGAATGGGGCATGTTTATTTAAGATTGAGAGGAAAGCACTTTTAAAGAACAACCAGGCATCCTCTACTGATGGAATGAGGTCAATATCCATCCAGGATACCCGGGCCAGGTCAATTAGAAAGGCCTGCTCGCTAAAATGTTTTAGGGAGCGTTTGAAGGTGATGAGGGGTGGTCGTTTGATCGCGAACCCATTATGGACGCAGGCAATAAGGCAGTGATCGCTGAGATCCTGGTTGAAGACAGCGGAGGTGTATTTAGAGGGTACATTTGTCAGAATGATATCTATGAGGGTGCCCATGTTTACAGATTTAGGGTTGTACCTGGTAGGTTCGTTGATCATTTGTGTGAGATTGAGGGCATCTAGTTTAGATTGTAGGTTGGCCGGGGTGTTAAGCATATCCCAGTTTAGGTCACCAAGCAGTACGAACTCTGAGGATAGATGGGGCAATCAGTTCACATATGGTGTCCAGGGCACAGCTCGGGGCTGAGGGGGGTCTGTAGCAAGCGGCAACAGTGAGAGACTTATTTCTGGAAAGGTGGATTTTTAGAAGTAGAAGCTCAAACTGTTTGGGCACAGACCTGGATAGTACGATAGAGCTCTGCAGGCTATCTCTACAGTAGATTGCAACCCCACCCCCTTTGGCAGTTCTATCGAGACGCAAAATGTTGTAGTTGGGGATGGAAATTTCTGCCAGGATTCAGACACTGCTAGAACATCAGGGTTTACTTCTACATCACCAGAGGAACAGAGGAGGAGTAGAATAAGGATATGGCTAAAGGCTTTAAGTACTGGTCTTCTAGTGCGTTGGGTACAGAGAAAAAAAGGGGCAGGTTTCCGGGCATTGTAGAATAGATTCAGGGCATTATGTACAGAAAATGATATGGAAGGATATGAGTACAGTGGAGGTAAACCTAAGCATTGGGTAACGATGAAAGAGATAGCATCACTGGAGGCACCGATTGATTCGGTCTCCGCGTGTATGGGGGGTGGGACAAAGGAGCTATCTAAGGCAGGTTTAGCTGGGCTGGGGGATCTACAGTGAAATAGTACAATAAGAAATAACCGAAACAGCAATAAGCAAGGCATATTGACATGGGAGAGAGGCATAAAGCAATCACAGGTGTAATTCGAGAGAGCTAAGACAACATCTGGTAATGGCTACAAAGTTTGGGCTGAGACTAAACATAAACAGGATGCGGTACCGTAAAAAGGAACAGTTCAGCAGGCATCAGCTGTATAGCTGAGTTATCATAAGGTCCGGTGAACAGCAATAGGATAGTTCGGAGTTAGTTCGAGGGCTGCTATAGC
Organism: Coregonus clupeaformis; assembly: GCF_020615455.1. NCBI lineage: Eukaryota > Metazoa > Chordata > Actinopteri > Salmoniformes > Salmonidae > Coregonus > Coregonus clupeaformis. The sequence goes on along the minus strand of NC_059202.1, from coordinate 530,894 downwards.
ACTAGCGAGCAAGAGGCCACAGCTAGCGTGTGCTAGCGGGCCGGGGCTAGCAGATGGATCTTCGTGGTCGACGTCGTAACGTGAAGCCTGTTGTAACCACATCAGACGATTTCATCGGCAGACCAGTCGTGTTGGATCGACGGGGCTCCGTGTCAACACTAGAAGGTCCGGTTGACAGAGAGGTAGATAGCCGGGAGATGGGCCTGGCTCAAGGCTAACTCAGGGCTGATTAGCCAACCACAACATCCATTTGGTTGCAGCTAGCTAGTAGCGATGAATCCGGTGTTAAAGGTCCAGTGATTCAGTGATTCCGGCAGAAAAAACGATATGTTCAGGGTCGATAACATGCTGTGCAGACAGTGCAGACTGGCCGAATAATAGTCCAGGCTAGAGCTGGCTGGCTGGTAGGTAGTGCAGGCCACGGCCACGGACAATGGTGAAGACCGCTAACGGTGGCTAATAGCAAGTAGCTAGTTAGCTGGCTAGCGATGATCCGGTGTTAAGGTCCAGTGATTCAGTGGTTCCGGCAGAGAATCCGATATGCTCTGGCTCGATAGCGCGATGTGCAGACTGTGCAGACTGGCCGACAATTGTCCAGGCTAGAGCTGGCTGGTAAGTAGTGCAGGCCACGGCCCCGGACAATGGTGAAGCCCGCTAACGGTGGCTAATAGCAAGTAGCTAGTTAGCTGGCTAGCTGGCTAGTTTCAGCCTGAGGTTCTGGATAAAAATGTATGAAGAAACAACAGAATCCGTTCCACATTGGGTGAGGCGGGTTGCAGGAAAGTATATTTAGTTAAAGGATAGAAAGTGAGATTGAGAAATATACAGTGGGGGAAAAAAGTATTTAGTCAGCCACCAATTGTGCAAGTTCTCCCACTTAAAAAGATGAGAGAGGCCTGTAATTTTCATCATAGGTACACGTCAACTATGACAGACAATATGTGGAAAAAAATCCAGAAAATCACATTGTAGGATTTTTAATGAATTTATTTGCAAATTATGGTGGAAAATAAGTATTTGGTCAATAACAAAAGTTTCTCAATACTTTGTTATATACCCTTTGTTGGCAATGACACAGGTCAAACGTTTTCTGTAAGTCTTCACAAGGTTTTCACACACTGTTGCTGGTATTTTGGCCCATTCCTCCATGCAGATCTCCTCTAGAGCAGTGATGTTTTGGGGCTGTCGCTGGGCAACACGGACTTTCAACTTCCTCCAAATATTTTCTATGGGGATGAGATCTGGAGACTGGCTAGGCCACTCCAGGACCTTGAAATGCTTCTTACGAAGCCACTCCTTCGTTGCCCGGGCGGTGTGTTTGGGATCATTGTCATGCTGAAAGACCCAGCCACGTTTCATCTTCAACGCCCTTGCTGATGGAAGGAGGTTTTCACTCAAAATCTCACGATACAAGGCCCCATTCATTCTTTCATTTACACGGATCAGTCGTCCTGGTCCCTTTGCAGAAAAACAGCCCCAAAGCATGATGTTTCCACCCCCATGCTTCACAGTAGGTATGGTGTTCTTTGGATGCAACTCAGCATTCTTTGTCATCCAAACACGACGAGTTGAGTTTTTACCAAAAAGTTCTATTTTGGTTTCATCTGACCATATGACATTCTCCCAATCCTCTTCTGGATCATCCAAATGCACTCTAGCAAACTTCAGATGGGCCTGGACATGTACTGGCTTAAGCAGGGGGACAAGTCTGGCACTGCAGGATTTGAGTCCCTGGCGGCGTAGTGTGTTACTGATGGTAGGCTTTGTTACTTTGGTCCCAGCTCTCTGCAGGTCATTCACTAGGTCCCCCGTGTGGTTCTTGTGATCATTTTGACCCCACGGGGTGAGATCTTGCGTGGAGCCCCAGATCGAGGGAGATTATCAGTGGTCTTGTATGTCTTCCATTTCCTAATAATTGCTCCCACAGTTGATTTCTTCAAACCAAGCTGCTTACCTATTGCAGATTCAGTCTTCCCAGCCTGGTGCAGGTCTACAATTTTGTTTCTGGTGTCCTTTGACAGCTCTTTGGTCTTGGCCATAGTGGAGTTTGGAGTGTGACTGTTTGAGGTTGTGGACAGGTGTCTTTTATACTGATAACAAGTTCAAACAGGTGCCATTAATACAGGTAACGAGTGGAGGACAGAGGAGCCTCTTAAAGAAGAAGTTACAGGTCTGTGAGAGCCAGAAATCTTGCTTGTTTGTAGGTGACCAAATACTTATTTTCCACCATAATTTGCAAATAAATTCATTAAAAATCCTACAATGTGATTTTCTGGATTTTTTTTCCTCAATATGTCTGTCATAGTTGACGTGTACCTATGATGAAAATTACAGGCCTCTCTCATCTTTTTAAGTGGGAGAACTTGCACAATTGGTGGCTGACTAAATACTTTTTTTCCCCACTGTATATTAAAAAGACAAAAAAACAGGCTATTTACATGAGGACACTACAGATAACATGACCGCACTGCTATGCCATCTTGGATTGTTTTTTAAGTAGGACAAGCGTAAACAGAGATTTTCTGGAGAATAATACGTTTTTGGGGTTATTGTGAGAGAACTGTTTGGGAGAGACGGTTAGCTAAATAAACTAGAGAACGGCAGCTGGCAGAGGAGAACACATTCGGATGGAGAGAGACAGAACACAGAGTGGACTACCTGTGGTTGGTCGGGCATTTGGGGAAAAAATGGAGGAAGCGGATGATGAAGTGCATTTTGAATCTAATGGCGGTAGAATCAAGGAGAATTTGAATATTCTCCAAAAGAATGGAAAACGGAGCAAAGTAGTGTACAGTGATGATAATGTAAATTCGTATATTGTAGGAGTACGGTTTGTAAATGAGGAGCAGCTGATCGAATTACCAATCTTGAGGAATCTGTTTGAGATATCCAAACTGGTGGAGAGAATGCTGGGTAGAGTGAAGGCTGTGAGGATCACGAGAGGCGGGCTTGTTTTGATTTTTTGTTCTTCTGTGTGTGTTGCGTCTCACCCGATTTGATAAGTTTGAAGTATCGTGTGTGTCTCTTAGGAACAGGGCATATCTGGCGTCTCGTGGGAAGTCGATGTTGAAGAGATGAAAAATATTCCTGGAGTGATTGATGCACGTCGGATGAATCGTGTGGTGAATGAAGTGAAGAGTATCAGTTATTTTGTTTTTTGATATGGAGTCTCTCCCTACTCAAGTGCACTTAGGGTATATTAACTTCAGAGTCAGATAATTTATCCCAAGACCAATGCAATGTGATCATTGTAAAGCTTTTGGTCATGTTTCAAGTGTTTGCAGAAAGGAGAAGTCGAGATGTCCAAGTTGTGGAAAAGATCATATCATGTGTTATAAAAGTGATGAAAATGTGACATGTTGCAATTGTGGTGGGAACCATGAAGCCACATATTTCGAATGCCCCACAAGGGTGAAAGAGAATGAGGTGGCCAAAGTCAGGGCTGTCCAGAGCATTTCATATGCAGCAGCTGTTAAAAGGGTTGAGGGATGGAATGGTGCACCTGAAGAGTCCATGGTGGTGGATAGGCCTTCACTGCAGGCTGCAGGGGTTGCCTTTCACCAGCAGGATCCTGACATTTTAAAGCTTAAGAAGGTGGACTGTGTGGCCTTTATAGCTATGGTAATTAATGGCACTGCCTAGGTGGGGAGAAGGTCCAGGAATATATAAATCATTGTGAATGCTGCGGAGCGGTTCCTAGGGCTGAAAGATTTCTCGGTGAAGGAGTTAACTTACATGGAATATTGTCACAAGCCGTACCACCCTCGCAGGTCCAAGATCCTGAGAAGGGAGATATGGAGAATTTAAAGAAGGAAGAAGTGGGAGTTTTGTTTTGTCAATGTACTATTTTTATTTGGGTGGATTAAGTTTTAAATATGGATTTTATTTTTTACCTTGTTTTGGTTTCAACCCGTCCAGTTGGTGGCGGAAATACACCTTTTGGGGTTGTAGTCCGCTATAAAACCCACAGAAGAAGAAGAGCTTTTTCTGAAACAGTGAAGAGGAGGCTGTCATAGTATATGCAAGGTTTGTAACCGTGGCGTTTCTCAGGTAAAGTTGCCAGCTATCTAGCTAACGTTAGCTGTTGTTTTAGCTCATGTCAATGAAATCGACTTTCTGCCGGGGCAGTCAGGTTTATCTAACTATTTTGACTAGGGTTAGCTAGCTAATGTTAACGTAAGCGAACTAAATTGTGAATCGATGTAACTAGCTAGTTATGGCTAAATGTAACCATAGGTTAACGTGACTTATTTTGGGACGATAATTTATTCGGAAAAATTGATCTGTCTATCTTGCACAGTTAGATAACTAGCTCGCTAGAAATGATAGCCAAGCACTAACACATAACTAATTGTGTAGCCAACAGATCTGACCCGCATGTTTAACGCTGCACCAGGGTCGGACAGGCTTCCTATGTAGATTAAAGCTGCAATATATAACTACCTGTGTAGATTAAGACAGTGGAGCCAGCGTGAGATATGGCTTGGAAAACGTAACTAGCAACTTCAATCCGAATTGTTCCAAAATGGCTGCTGTGGCTTCTATCCTGTTAGCTAGCATGAGGAAAAAATAGCAGTCATTCAATCTTATTGGTGTAACAGCTGGGGCAATTTGGAGTACAAGGCATTTATCATCCCTGCATTGATGTACGTTTTCTGAGCCATAACTCGCGCCGGCTCCAGTCCAACCCTAGTACAGTTGTGAGCAATCGGGTCGGATCTGCTGGCTAACTAATTGTACAAATGAGGACGTTTTCATTCAGCTGCCCTGAGACAGGGTAGTCAACCTTATTCCAAGGAGGGCCTAGTGTCTGCGGGTTTTTGGTTTTTCCTTTCAATTAAGGCCTAGGCAACCAGGTGAGGGGAGTTCTTTACTAGTTAGTGACGTTAATGGAATGAGTTTGACACATGTGCCCTGAGAGACTGCCAGTGAAATGCTTTGTTACGGGACCTTCCCAACAATGCAGAGAGAAAGAAAATCGAAAAGTAATAATAAACACGCAGTGCGTAATGATAACTTTGCTCTATACACAGGGTACCAGTACTGAGTGGATGTGCAGGGGTACGAGGTACATATGTACATATAACTAGGAATAAAGTGACTAGGCAGCAGGATAGATAATAAACAATCGCAGCAGCGTATGTGATGAGTCAGTTAATGCAAAAAGGGTAAATGCAGATTGTCCAGGTAGCTATTTGGTTAACTATTTAGCTGTCTTATGGCTTGGGGGTAGAAACTGTTCAGGGTCCTGTTGGTTCCAGACTTGGTGCATCGGTACCGCTTGCCGTGCGGTAGCAGAGCGAACAGTCTATGACTTGGGTGGCTGGAGTCTTTGAAAATGTTTAGGGCCTTCCTCTGACACCGCCTGGTATAAAGGTCCTGGATGGCAGGGAGCTCAGCCCCAGTGATGTACTGGGCCGTATGCACTACCCTATGTAGCGCCTTGTGGTCCGATGCCAAGCAGTTGTCATACCAAGCGGTGATGCAGCCAGTCAAGATCCTCTCAATGGTGCAGCTGTATAACTTTTTGAGGATCTAAGGGCCTATGCCAAATCTTTTCCACCTCCTGAGGGGGAAGAGGCGTTGTGCCCTTGTGTCCTCTTCACGACTGTGTTGGTGTGGACCATGATAGATCCTTAGTGATGTGGACACACAGGATCTTGAAGCTCTCGACCCGCTCCACTACATCCCCGTCGATGTGAATGGTGACGTGCTCGGCCCTCCGTTTCCTGTAGTCCATGATCAGCTTCTTTGTCTTGCTGACATTGAGGGAGAGCTTGTTGTCCTGGCAACTGCCTGGTCTCTGACCTCCCTACATGTTGTGTCATCGTCGTGGGTGATCAGGCCTACCACCGTTGTCATCAGCAAACTTAATGATGGCGCTGGAGTCGTGCGCGCCAACGCAGTCGTGGTTGAACAGGGAGTAAAGGAGGGGACTAATCACGGGCCCCGTGTTGAGGGTCAGCGTGGCGGATGTGTTGTTGCCTACCCTCACCACCTGGGGGGCGGCCTGTCTGGAAGTCCAGGATCCAGTTGCAGAGGGAGGTGTTCAGTCTCAGGAGCCTTAGCTTAGCTTCACAGTGCCACATTTTCATTTGTGCTGATTTCAAAATGAAAGAAAAGTTATCTTGCAAATTCAGCAGGCTATGGTGAGATATAGGCTTTTAGAAGTGCCGTCTTTATTTTATTAGGCCTTCTTATTGTTAATGCTGTCGTTGGTGTGCTGATTTATGCACAAGCACGCTTTCTTCCCACTCATATCAATATTGTTACATTGCGTGAAATTTAAAATACATTGTCGTTACTACATTTTTAATGATATATTTTAACATTACTATTTTCAACACCAAAAAACATTTGATTTAATAAAACATTTTTTAAAGGCCAAGTAGTAGTGTGAAATGATCATAACCAACCAACCTGCCAAAGTTAACTAGCTAGTCAAATTGGGATGGCAACATTACTGTTGAACCACTGTCACTCCCTCTGTATGTCTCTCCACACTGGAGAATATTGACATGTTGCTTTGTCTTTCAACAGGGGCATACATTGTGTTGCACTGACTGCAGATTCTTGGTACCAACATGATGAGAGTTGGAGGTAGGTTTTGTTATAGTAGCTACCTGTATTTCTGACAACAATCCGCACAACTTATATCTCACATGTACTTTGGTCAATTTGGTAAACAATTGTTTATCTTGGCTATTCTGTCAACAAACCATATTCTTAATTGCATTGTAACATAGCTATGCCTACTTGTTTAGTGTATTAGGATCCCCATTAGCTACTGCACATGCAGCAGCTGCTCTTCCTGGGGTCCACATAAAATGTACAAATAATGACAAAGTACAGAATGGTAATAGACAAGAACAACATAATATATTACATTTAATATAGAAATAAGAGTATCATCCATGTTGTTGTTAGTTCTGTGTGTGCAGTTAAGGGCAAGGCGTGCTGCTTTGTTTTGAGCCAGCTGCAGCTTTGCTAGGTCTTTCTTGACTGTCTGGTAATATGGTCAGGTGCAGCAATCAAGATGGGACAAGATCAAAGCCTAGTACAGTTGATCTTTGTGTCAAAAACGCAGACCATACCACAACATGCATACTGTACCTCTCCCCATCTTCACAACAACTTTGTAAATGATTTGACCATGATAACTGACCATCCAATGTTACTCCTAGGAGTTCAGCTTCTTCAACTTGTTCAATGTGTAGCGGTATTGTTAGAGGGGTAAAGATAAAGATGTTTGTTGGGGCGCCAGGCAGGTATTAACCCTGCCCAAAGGAAAAGAGTAGGATAGATAGAGTAGCACTACTAGACTGTAGCCTGTTGGCCAGATAGCCAGTGGACAGAAAGGAGAAGATCCATACGTTACAGCACAGGGGGAACCCAACCAATAATACCTCACACAAGAATAATGGCAGAGCAATTTAAAGGCCACTTCTTAGAAACAATTAAGAAAGAACCCAGTCATCAATCTTGGAGAATTTGCAATATTCTGTATTACGTCCCAGTGGAGGAGTGAGGGGCGGGGTATGAATGGGGGTGTGTTCATAGACAAAACAAAGGCATTCAAATGTCCAAAAATCTAATTGGCCAAATGTCAATAGTCCCACATAATATCAATACAGTTTAAACAATAAACTCCTCACGCACCCTCCTTTTAACTAAAATGTCAACCCTAAGACATCCGTCAGGGCCATAATAGTCCAGCGACACGGAAAATCAAAGGGAGCGCAGTGGGGGGAAAAGAAAGTCTGCTGCAGTGAAAAGCACTGGAGCGATAGAGGGAAAATGAGAGAGAGGGGGGGGGGGGGTCTTAGCTGTTGACTTCAGGCTTGCAGTTGCACTGTCTGTCCGTCTGATACACCTGTTGGTTTGTTTGTCAAAGCTTAGCAACACTGTTGCTACTAATCCATAACGATCAATGACAGGAGTGGGCCCTAAAGATTCCAGATACGACCTAGAGCGTTAACACCGGCGATCGACTTCAACATGTTTTACAAACTAAGCACACTGAAAATAAACATGACTTCTGCAAAGAGTTGAACACGCTGTCAAAACTGCCGCGCCAACCGAGAGCCCCCACACAGAGCCGGAAGAGCAACTTTTATTTTCTCGCTGCTGCGCTCTTAAAGTAGCAGCGTACGGTGAAGGCTGTGCAGGATTTCGCCACAAATGTTCACACCCTTTATGCACAACTCCAGTTGAGGTTTAGGTCTAAGAGAATGCTTTGAACCAAATACAAGGCTTTCAGTTTTAGATGTATTTAAGACCAGATTATTGTTAATTTCATATTCTGACACTGACTGTAACTCCTTGCTAAGAGTCTGTGAGCTCACTGGCTGTAGGTGCTGATGTGTACAGTGTGAAATCATCAGCATACATAGTCATTCTAGCTTCCTGTAAGACAAGTGGCAAATCATTTGTAAAAATAAAGAGTGACGGCCCAAGGAAACTGCCCTGAGGGATACCGCACTTTACATATCTGATGTTAGAGTAGCTTCCATTGAAGAACACTCTCTGGGTTCTATTGGATAAGTAACTCTCCAACCATGTGATGGCAGGTGATGTAAAGCCATACTAAGTTCGTTTTTTTCAATAACAAATGATGATCAGTACCATCAAAGGCTGCACTGAAACATAACAATACAGCTCCAACTATCATCTTATTATCCATTTATTTTAGCCAGTCATGAGTCAGTGCAGTACAAGTTGAGTGCCCTTCCCTACTGAAAGTCAGTGGTTAACTTGTTATTTAAAAAATAGCATTGCATTTGTTCAAAAACAATTATCTCCATCAGTTTACTAAGAACAGGCAGCAAACTGATTGGGAGGCCGTTAGAGCCAGCAAAGGGTGCTTTACTATTTTTAGGTAGTGGAATTACTTTAGCTTCCTTCAACACCTGTGGACACTCCTTTAGGCTTTGGTTAAAAACATGGCAAATTGGGGTGGTAATACAGTCTGCTACCATTCTCAGTAGTTTCCCATCTAGGTTGTCTATACCTGGTGGCTTATCATTGATGGATGGTAACTGTTTTTCCACACATTTGACTAAATTCAAACCGGCAATCCTTCTTTCATTTATTAGATCTTCAATACACATATGATGGTTCAATATGTGTCCGCTTGACCGATGAAATAGCCATTGAAATGATTGGCTATATCAAAAGGTGTTATAAATGGCCCATCAACTTCAATGAACGATGGAGATTTAATTGGGTTTTCTGTCCATAATATCACTTAAGGTGATCCAAAGTATTTTCCCATAGTTTTTTTTTATGTGATTTATCTTGTTTTAGTAATATGTCTTATTTTTTGAGTGTAAAATTGTCACCAGATTTCTCAGTTGACAGTGTCAACCAATCAGCTGGACTTGTTTTCCACCTCTTTGAACCATAACATTTTAATGAATTGTCTATCCAGGGGCTCTAACAGTTAGTTTCTTAACAGGTGCATGCTTGTGCTACATCTGGATTCTCCTCCTTATACACATCAGACAAACATAATTGTCCTTAGAACATTTTGTATGATTTCTTATAAATAACTTTAGGCCCTGCCTTTGGTACTTTTGGCTTTCCTTGTTATTGCCACAATGTTATGGTCACTACAGCCAATGGGAACATATATTGCTTTGGAGCAAAGCTCTGCAGCATTGGTGAAGATATTATCAATACAACTGGATGTCACAGATCCAACACTATTGGTATGCACTCTAATTGGTTGTGTGACAACCTGGGGCATATTACAGGCATTAGTCACAGTAAGAAACTTCCTCATCTGAGGATAACTAGATGATAACCAGTAAATGTTCAGGTCACCAAGAAAATACATCAGAGACCTTATCTAACATCACACACACAGTGTTACATTTTCTCTCTCCTTTCTCTCGCTGTGTTTGTCTATTGATCTCTCTCATTTCTTTCAGGCATCTTAAAGTTTGCTACATTGGTTTCGGTCTTTTTCCTGGCAGTTTTCCTTGCCTTCCAGCTGCTGGAAATTAATATGGACTTCAATTTGGGGAGTGAGTTTGGTTACAGATGTTTTCCAGTGTTGTAATTGTGCATATCAATCAATTGTTTTAAATGCATCACTCAATGAATAGGATTAATAATCTTCACAGGGGATTCTAAATTTAGGCCTCCTTCAGAAAAAAACATATTGTCTGCATAAGACACCCCTCAGTCTCTGGCTAAATTCATACACTACGAAGACGGAAGCTACGAAGTGTAGCGCAATGTCGTTTTTCGTCATAAAAGGGGTGGCTCCTTGTAATACGTTCCGGCATTCGGGCGTACTTTTGTACTACCTGAAAGTTGAGACGCGCCATATCATTCCTTCCGCAGCCGTGGGGGCAGTGTTGTCGCTTGGTTCCTTGATCTGATCTATAGGCTATTCATCAAAGTAGCCTATTTTGTATTTGTAACCAAATATAATCTCAGCGACTGTTCAAATAGTAAACCAAACAACAAGAATCAACCACCCCCCAAAAAAAAACATTATTTTGTTTAGGTAATAACTAGTGATTCCAGGCTATCGTGAAATGGTAGAACCTGCTGTAGCTTTCTAGCTAGCCATGTGCTTTTTCGCCCCTCTGACCAAAACATGACGTTCTATTTTTAGCTGATATCGGAATGAATACACAAGCAGCATATCAAACTGGGATAATGTTTTAGGTTGCACCGGCAAGTAGAAAAATATTTGCTAGGGCGTATTTAAAAAAATAAATTATAAATCTGATTATTTCACATGGAGATGTGGGTCGCTAAAAGGGCTAGCTAGCTTGCTATGTTTTTAGCCAGGCTAAAGCCAGATAGTCAGGCTGCCAGCTAGCTACTACTAGCAAGGGAAGCAGACTCTTCCTTGCTTTCACAAAATTAAATTACAAAAATAAAAAACTTTGCCATCGCCCCCTTGTGAGTGGGACTGGTGAGGATATCATGTTACCAAAAGGTGTCTGCTGCTCCAAAAATCCCACTCCAACCGCGCGCATGCACGTAAATCAACAGAGTGAAGCTTGTAGTAACCTTTAGACAAAGGCTATTGTTGTGCTACCCACAAAGGTTAACTTTGAAATTGTATAACATATTCAGTTTCAACTCATTGGGAGTGAGGTTTGAGTTGTCTGTAGACTGAGAACTTGTGGTTTTGTGCAAAGCTCAATGTTTTAACTTAAATAAGGAACTAATGTCATAAAGACGTCTGAGAAACTCGAGTCCAACTTGTCGGTTTCTTTCCCTCCAACAGGGTCTATGCCTGTAGAGGAAGGCTGTAAGTATACTTCAACAACGTCTCCTATCACCACATCTCTTTAGCCTACGTTTTGATTCCATCAATCAAGTTACATTTCTTCATTTTTTTCCTCCCAATGGTATTTGAAAATCAGGGATGCTCTCTTAACAAACCATGGAAACGCCTTACCATGTATGCTTAAGTGTTTGGAGCTAAGTAGTTAATCTGTATGTATTGTATAGTTACCACCTGGCCTTTTGTGAGTGTGTTGGTTCTTTAGCTGTTGAGTCATATGTAAATAGTCTGGTTTGTACTGTAGGTGTGTGAGTTATATTGTGAGAGTGATTTCAAGCTGTGTGTGTGTGTGTGTGTGTGTGTGTAATAGTAGTCTGTGTTTGCAGGGTCTAGATATGTACGTGTTCGCTGATATTTGGTGTGTGTTTGATGGGGGAGGGAATGCGAAAGTGTGTATTGGGATTGTAAACTCTGCTTTTGAAATTCCATTCACAGCTACCAGATTGGCCCGCTACAAGTGTGGCCTCTCCAAGCCATGTCCCGAGGGACACTTCTCCTTTAAGATGGCCAGCGGAGCAGCCAGGGTTGTGGGTCCCAAAATCTGCCTGGAGGACAACATGTAAGAGACATACGCCTATATTAACAGTACAACCAAAGACCCACCCCCTCTCAACCTATATTTACAATACAACCAAAGAGTCAACACCTCTCAACCTATATGCAGGGGCCAGTTTAGAAACAAGTGTCTTAAATAAGATGTGTTATTCCCCCCAAAAAAAAAGGAACTTTGCACTTGACTTTTCCTACTAGCATTGACTTTGCTGATAACTTATTTTATTTAGAAAAATACTACGACTTATGTGGTTGTCACACCTAGCTATCTTAAGATAGCTAACTAACTGTAAGTCGCTGTGGATAAGATCGTCTGTTAAATGACTAAAATGTAAACATCTATTGCCAGGTAGAAATCTAGAGTGTAGAGCTGACACTAGGCTATTCTACAACACCATTATCCATGTCTGTTCTACAGGATACATTTCTGGTCTTATTTTATAGATTCCTAGTTCATACCTGTCTACGCTAGTCTGTCTATCTTGTAGCTGAGGTGGGGATGAATTCAAACAAGCAACCTGTTGAAAAGACTTATCAATTTCGATTCAACTGTTAACCCTCTGTTCAATTAACTGTTGACTCTTGTGGTGTCTTGCATCCGTGTTATCAAAATACATTTCCTCAAGTCTATTTTATTTTGTATCTTTCCCAATATGTTGACAATGTGTCTGCTATACGACCAGGGTGTGACAAGTCTCAGTATAGTGGTGAAGAAAGATGACAAGGATGGGACTAACCTAACCACAAGGTTCACAATCAAATGATGCTCCATTTGTCCTTTCAGATTGATGAGCGGCGTCAAGAACAACGTGGGCAGAGGAATTAACATCGCTCTGGTTAACGGTAAACCAGCCTTGTCACTACTACATACCATAGACAAACAGTACTTCTCCTTGTATTCAAATCGGTTGTTTTGCATGTTTACATTTGTGAGAAATATGACAATTTAAAATGACATCTGGTATGTGGAACATTTACTTTGTTCAGGGGTTGGCAGCTCGAGTCCTTTTGAGGGTGTGTAGAATGCGTAGATAGCTGTTAGTGCTGGGCTGGAACAAAAGCCTGCATACAACATGGCGCTCCAGGAGTGTAGTTGCCCATCCCTGCCTTGGTTAACTACTGCAATGCTAACCGGTCCATACCACTGTTCATATACAGTGAGTGTACAAAACATGAAGAACACCTTCCTAATATTGAGTTGCACCCTCTTTTGCCCTCAGAACAGCCTCAATTTGTTGGGACATGGACTCTACAGTGTCGAAAGCGTTCCGCAGGGGATGCTGGCCCATGTTGACTCCAATGTGTCCTACAGTTGTCAAGTTGGCTGGATGTCCTTTGGGTGGAGGACCATTCTTGATACACACAGGAAACTGTTGAGAATGAAAAACCCAGCAGGGTACTACCATACCCCAATTAAAGGCACTATTTTCTCTTGCCGATTCATCCCCTGAATGGCACACATACACAATCCATGTCTCAATGCTTAAAAATCCATCTTTAACCTGTCTCCTCCCATTCATCTACACTGATTTGAAGTGGAGTTAACAAGTGACACCAATAAGGGATCATAGCGTTCACCTGGATAGTCTGTCATTGAAAGAGCAGGTGTTCTTAATGTTTTGTACACTCAATGTATACAGTACTTTCCATTGTCATTGAATGTACTAGTATTCATGATAGGAGTTAGCTTGTGAGCATACATTAGCTTGTCATGAACAAAAGTTGTTTGTTCTCCACAGGAAAGACAGGGGACCTCATCAAGACCGACTCCTTTGACATGTGGGCGGGAGGTGAGGCCTTTGTTTCAGTCAGATTTCCTGTGTCGTGTTCGTTTCATGGTGTGTCTCTGGACTAGGCAGGCGGACTAGTCAAACCAGTGTTCCTGTGATTTGTGTGTGACCTTTTGCAGATGTCAAAACGCTCATCACATTCCTGAAGACTATCGAGGAAGGAACCGTAGTGATGATGGCCACATTTGACGATTCGTCCACAAAGTAGGTGTTCGGAACTGGAATAAAAAATAAAAATGCAGCATTTAACTTCTCCATTAACTCTTAGATGATCATTTTAAGATTTGGCAAATACTTCAGTTAAGTGTCTGGATCAATCTGTTTCAGTCCTCCAGGGACTGAATTTAACCCTTCTAGAATTGACGAATGACTGTCACTTGAATACACCCCTTAACTGACTGCAGTGAAGGCTAAATGAATTTCACCCTAACTGCTGATATTAAAGGAGTAGTTACACCAATGACTGTTGATGTATAACATTAGTGACTAAGATAAAAGGTTCACGCAAAGGAAAGGGTGGAGACATTTAAGTGTCTAGTTTACAGACTGTCTCAATGACATTCTTGCTGTGTATTCACTAGCAAACGGGGAGGGACTACCTGAACTTGTCCAATAAGAAACATTATTTTTCTGTTGCATAATGTTTCGCTACGGTGTGCACAAATGAATACGACCCTGCTTTGTGGTCCTCAGGCTGAATGACGAGTCCAAGACGATGATTGGTGAACTGGGCAGTTCCAGCATCAGCACATTGGGCTTCAGGGACAACTGGATCTTTGTGGGGGGCAAAGGGATTAAGACCAAGAGTCCCTTTGAGCAGGTAACTTCAACCCCCCCCTCCTTAAATCTGTATCCTCAATCTGGTTTGTTCACATTTTTCTATCTGGTTTGTTCACATGGAACTAATTCACCTCTCCCTGTTAAAATATCACGGCTTCAGTGAAGCACAACCGACAGAATATAGTACCTAGAACACACAATTTATCATGAGTTAGTCAGCCACCAATTGTGCAAGTTCTCCCACTTAAAAAGATGAGGCCTGTAATTTTCATCATAGGTACACGTCAACTATGACTGAGATTTCTTCCAGAAAATCACATTGTAGGATTTTTAATGAATTTATTTGCAAATTATAGTGGAAAATAAGTATTTGGTCAATAACAAAAGTTTCTCAATACTTTGTTATATACCCTTTGTTGGCAATGACACAGGTCAAACGTTTTCTGTAAGTCTTCACAAGGTTTTCACACACTGTTGCTGGTATTTTGGCCCATTCCTCTAGAGCAGTGATGTTTTGGGGCTGTCGCTGGGCAACAGACTTTCAACTCCCTCCAAAGATTTTCTATGGGGTTGAGATCTGGAGACTGGCTACGCCACTCCAGGACCTTGAAATGCTTCTTATGAAGCCACTCCTTCGTTGCCCGGGCGGTGTGTTTGGGATCATTGTCATGCTGAAAGATCCAGCCACGTTTCATCTTCAATGCCCTTGCTGATGGAAGGAGGTCTTCACTCAAAATCTCACGATACATGGCCCCATTCATTCTTTCCTTTACACGGATCAGTCGTCCTGGTCCCTTTGCAGAAAAACAGCCCCAAAGCATGATGTTTCCACCCCCATGCTTCACAGTAGGTATGGTGTTCTTTGGATGCAACTCAGCATTCTTTGTCCTCCAAACACGACGAGTTGAGTTTTTACCAAAAAGTTATATTTTGGTTTCATCTGACCATATGACATTCTCCCAATCCTCTTCTGGATCATCCAAATGCACTCTAGCAAACTTCAGACGGGCCTGGACATGTACTGGCTTAAGCAGGGGGACACGTCTGGCACTGCAGGATTTGAGTCCCTGGCGGCGTAGTGTGTTACTGATGGTAGGCTTTGTTACTTTGGTCCCAGCTCTCTGCAGGTCATTCACTAGGTCCCCCTGTGTGGTTCTGGGATTTTTGCTCACCGTTCTTGTGATCATTTTGACCCCACGGGGGTGAGATCTTGCGTGGAGCCCCAGATCGAGGGAGATTATCAGTGGACTTGTATGTCTTCCATTTCCTAATAATTGCTCCCACAGTTGATTTCTTCAAACCAAGCTGCTTACCTATTGCAGATTCAGTCTTCCCAGCCTGGTGCAGGTCTACTATTTTGTTTCTGGTGTCCTTTGACAGCTCTTTAGTCTTGGCCATAGTGGAGTTTGGAGTGTGACTGTTTGAGGTTGTGGACAGGTGTCTTTTATACTGATAACAAGTTCAAACAGGTGCCATTAATACAGGTAACGAGTGGAGGACAGAGGAGCCTCTTAAAGAAGAAGTTACAGGTCTGTGAGAGACAGAAATCTTGCTTGTTTGTAGGTGACCAAATACTTATTTTCCACCATAATTTGCAAATAAATTCATAAAAAATCCTACAATGTGATTCTCTGGAGAATTTTTTTTCTCAATTTGTCTGTCATAGTTGACGTGTACCTATGAAAATTACAGGCCTCAACATTTTAAGTGGGAGAACTTGCACAATTGGTGGCTGACTAAATACTTTTTTCCCCCCACTGTTTTGGAGTCAATACCACAACATCCAACTTCGGATGCAGATCATACAAGTTATCGTCTACAACCCTCAAACTCAACTCTGGTTCCACTGCATTTTTTCATTGTTCCCCTCTAATCAGGGACTGATTTAGACTCGACACCAGGTATGTGCAATTAATTATCAGGTAGAACAGAAAACCAGCAGGCTCCGGACCTCGAAGGGTAAGAGTTGAGCACCTCTGGTCTACAACGTTGCCAATAATAATAATAATAATAATAATAATATGCCATTTAGCAGACGCTTTTATCCAAAGCGACTTACAGTCATGCGTGCATACATTTTGTGTATGGGTGGTCCCGGGGATCGAACCCACTACCTTGGCGTTACAAGCGCCGTGCTCTACCAGCTGAGCTACAGAGGACCAATGTCATCAAAGGATTGATTACCTAGCGAGGCAAGGTAAAATATCCCGAATAGTCTACTTGTTGAGCATAGCTATAGCCATCAGTCTGGTGTTCATGGTCATCACTCACTGTTCAGTTTGTCAAGGTCCCAACATCAGCATATAACTAACCTGCTACAGGGCTATTTGACGCAAGAATGCTCGTGTGCATCACTGGAACGTGACGTTTGTAAAGAGAACATTTGTAAGATATGTAAAACACAGCCACTCCATGATTTTGTTTTCGTTCTTTATAGTTCTGAACTATTGATTTCATTACCTTAGTTTCACCAGAGAAGGCGATTTTAGAACACATTGTCCTTTACATTGACACCTGACCCTTGAACATGTTGCCCCTGAGTGTATAGGCACTCCTTCAATATTGACTTTCCATTCTCCCTTATGTGTTCTTGTGACACTGTTTGTGATAGCTGTGGCGGTACACACACAGCCTTATCAGACGAGGGGCCAGGCATTGTGCTTCCCAAATGGCACCCTTATCCCTTTATAGTGCATTAAACACTTCCACTATATCGGGAATAGGGTGCCATTTGAGATGCAGGCATGGGGTCTAATCCAAAACCTCTCTCTTTCTGCCTCTACAGTACATAAAGAACAACGCCGGCACCAACAAATACGAGGGCTGGCCCGAGGTGCTGGAGATGGAAGGCTGCATACCCCAAAGACAGGAGTGATCTTTGAACTTTAACCCTCAATCGGCCAACTCCCGTTCCCTTCATATTCGACCCCTTCATGCCTTTGGCTGTGTCTCTCATTCTTCTCTTAAAATAGTGTACTTGCACCTTTCCTATGATGGCTCTAACAATGGTGGAACCTCCCTCCACCCAATGTTAACACCAACACAGCCTTTGCATTTTAGAGACTGTCCCTCTGCGTTGCAGCTGTCAATGTTCTCAGCAATCGGTGTTTGACATCAGGGAGCGTCCTTGTATCTTCCTGTGTTTGTTTGTGTCAAGGTATTGTCTATTTATGGAAAGAGGAATGGAAGGGTAGCTGGTTTGGCAGAAACTCCTGTTATTGGTTATTCAGCAGAATGTACCAAGGTCACTGTGATATTTGTAAATAGAACTACAAAAAAATTAACAAACTTTTGAACATCCATATTGTAATAATATAAAATATTGGAAAGCTATATGGCTTGTTAAGATCCTTGTTACTGAAGAGTGAATTTATATTATAGCTTTTTTATCTTTAGTGATTGGTCTTTTTTAAATCATACATTTTTGTGTGGGTTGGGAGTGGAATGAATGAGAAGCGTGTAGCTAAAGCGTGCGAGTGGAGAGTTTGTATTTTGTGTGCATCTTCCTTGGATAGAATGGGAATCGTTGGTTTTGGATGGGGGTCATGTACGTAAGTGTTTCAGTAAAAATCTATAGATATTTTTGAGGGAAATATTTAGCTGATTGTTAAACAATTGATTTGTTTATCTATCAGCCTTGGAAAAAACATTCAAGAAATAGGTACATTACAAAGATGACTAGGTTTTGATTTTGCGGCTAGATCTTACTTGAATAAGTATCCAGTATCTCTGGTTTACTTTAAAGACTACTAACTCTCTGCATCTCATAGCTCTTCCACTTGACTCTCCTAAAGGGTTGATTACGTCATTGCGACTGATTTATTTTTTTATATGATACAAAAACTGCCTAGGCTGACGCTCTTACCTTTTTTAGCTGTGTTACTGCTTGCTTTTGTAACATTGCGTCATATCCCCACTGGATCTTCTTCAATGAGCTGTCTCGGTACACTACCACTGTACATTAGCCTTGGTCATATTAGCTCCAATTCAACCCAGCTGTCATTTTGTCACACTTGAAATGGAGTAAACTACACACTCACGTGCAATAGTCAGTTGGATTATTCAATGGATTGATTTAATGTTCTGTGTGTGAAGTTGAATCCGTTGGGAGATTATTGCATATGCAATTATGTCCTCTCATACACTTTGTAAGCATGGTAACACCCGGTGCTAAAAATAGCAAACGTTTAGGAGTGTAATGTTGAACTCTCTTGTTGCCCAAAACATCTCACCTCTGTCCCCTAGTTGGTTCAAAGCACAACACTGTCTGTTTTGGTCAAATGGCAGATATACAATCCTGGTTCCAGTTTTGTTTGCGTTTAGCGCAGTACATGTAACCTAACACAATGTGATTGTGCAGGTGATTCTGAAACCTGTTCCCCCAGCCACTTTTCTGTGGAGTCATTGTAATGAAGGGTTTGCCCTTTAGCCTTGACATTGGCAGGATATTTTTACACAATGAATTGCATCCTACACATTGCATTTAAAAAAAAAAAGATATTTATTGTTGTGTTCTTTAGTTTCATTTGAAGACGTGAAGTGAAAAGGCCAAATCGAAACTCCATCGATGCCATTCCAAAAAAAAGGTTTGCCCTTCCTGCTCTTAATGGATTTCAGCCCACACTGTGCCTTGTCTGATTTACAAATCCATAGACAGTCTGTACTATTTCCTATTTCTGCACCTCCACTAAACTACTGATTTGTTAATCATACCCATCATATTGTTGTTGCAAGGGATGTCCTACATCTGTGTCATGCAAGGGATGTCCTACATCATATTGTTGTTGCAAGGGATGTCCTACATCTGTGTCATGTGAAACATTTTAAACAACTTACCATTCATGAGAGTGATTGATTAATAAAGCTCATCCTGTCTTTATTGGACTGATTAATAAAGCTCATCCTGTCTTCATTGGACATGTGCCATTTATTTAGACACAAGTCCTGGATTTGAAAGTATTTCCCACAATGCCTTTGTTACGGATACAGGTATCCTGTGTTTTTGTGTGTTTCTCTCCTTCTGCCCTAATCACAGGTGTCCTGTATGTTCGTGATTGGTGGTCGTTGAGGTGTCTGCTGATTGGACCAATCAGTGAACATTCCTGTGCATTGCACCACCTGTTACTCGTTTGTTCAATCACACAGCCCATTGTATAAAAACCAGTCTTGTGTTTGTTGAGGGAGAGAGAGAGAATATTTCCGTTTGTGAGTATGGACACGGTGGTGTCCTGTTTTTGGTTACTCACTAAGTTGCTGTTTATTATGATTGGTAAATTCTGTTAGACTACTGTTTTGTTATGTGAGTGCGGATACTGTTGTGTCCTGTGTATGGTGTACTACTTAATTGCTGATTACCCTGTTTGGTAGCTTTGTGTGTTTCTGGGAAAAGGGGAGTTTAAGCTAGTTGCCCTTGGGCGTACATTACCCGTAGGAAGAAATCTGTCTAAAAACACTAGTTAGACCTGAGCGGACCACCCACTGTACTTTTGTATGACTAGCAGTAGCCTAGCGGTTCTTCAGGCAGGCTAGATCAGTTTAGGGGGTTTTACACTATTGTTTCATTTCTTGGGTCCTGCTCAGCCCTTTTTCCCAAACCCTTACCGTGTGTTCTGAAATAAACCATTTGTGTTTGACGGTAGTTCATGGTTGTTGTGTCACATTTGTTCTCACTGCTCCATGCCACACTCCTAATTTGCATAATTTATGTTACGGGTCTCATGTCCATCCACCCTAGACGTTTAGAGCCACGGGGTTCGTAACAGCCTTTAACATCTTACATCATCTAATATGTTGGCAGATGAAGTTGACTTGATTTAAGGGAGGAAAGAAAGAGTACATCTGGCTTCTTCGCCTGTGGGGTCAGCTGAGGCGTATTTCTGTCTGTATTAAAGCCCTTTTGTGGGGAAAACCTAATTCTGATTGGCTGGGCTCCCCAGTGGGTGGGCCTATGCCCTCCCAGGCCCACCCATGGCTGCACCCTTGCCCAGTTATGTGAAATCCATAGATTAGGGCCTAATGCATTTATTTAAATTGACTGATTTCCTTATATGAACCTTAATTTAGTAAAATCTTTGACATTGTTGAGCTTTATATTTTTGTTCAGTATAGTCATAGGCATCAATCTGGGTTGTTTTCAGGAGGTTGCAACATACTAAATTATGCAGATGGAAATGGCATAAAATGGCATAATTTAGTATGTTCTACATAGCCAAATGTTTCTAAACTAAGAAAATTCCACAAGGTTGTGCCACGATTCTATTATATAATAACCAAATACCTTATTCTCTTTGAAAAAGGTCAGCAATACTTTACCACCCGGTTTATAATAAGAATTATAAACTGGGTGGTTTGAGCCCTGAATGCTGATTGGCTGACAGCCGTGGTATATCAGACTGTATACCACAGGTATGACACAATTTATTTGTACTGCTCTAAGTACTTTGGTAACCAGTTTATAATGGCAATAAGGCACCTCGGGGGTTTGTGGTATATGGCCAATATACCACGGCTAAGGGCTGTATCCAGGCACTCCACATTTCCTTGTGCGTAAGAACAGCCCTTAGCTGTGGTATACTGGCCATATACCAAACCCTCTCGGGCCTTATTGCTTAAGTATATGACTGACTGTAGCTATTGTTGGCACATGTATTTTGAATGCATACATGTACATAATGCTCCAATCAGATCACTTGCAGGTCATGCACATGTGTTACTGACCTTGCGCCAAACACCGGAAAAAAGTTTGTTTGTGGTGTTTTCATTGTAACTAGTAAATAATTAAAACAATGTACAAAGCAGACGAATCACTGGTAAGATGCAAAATAAGTTTTGGCAAGTGCTTTGTCTATGGAGCCAGATAGCTGCCAAAAGGTTGAACGTACGTATCGTTAGGATCGTAAGCCATGCATGAAACATAAACGTTAAATTTCATCTGTGAACATACAAACATGTTACGATTACGGGCTAACATTTTAGGCTTGAACAAATCTTGTGTTGCAATTGTGACGTACAATAATACCTTTTAGAGTCTTGGCAGTTTCATCTCACCAACAAAAAAAACATACACCAAACAGCCTGTGAGGAGTGCTACGCAAACAAGCATAATACCGTTTTTTTTTTTTTACGTCGGAAAAAAGAACGAGATCCTGCACGTTTTCAAGTTAAGTCTCCATTCTCTATTACTCCTCAGTTGAGTTTACTTCACATTTAGGTAGCTAATGTAGTGGATTTCTTTGCCAGCGCAAGTCTAGATAGCACTAGTTGTATTATCTTTACAACAGTGAAGTTTCAGTAGGACTAATTCAATATTGCTCCATCCCATTCTCATCTGGGCTCTGTCTACAATCATAACCAGTAGTATATACCAGGAATAATGAAACATGTTTGGTGAATCTATGAATTATGTATGGCCACTGGAGTCTTTGCCACTCAAAATATTTTTTTATTGAATTTTTTGACATTTATTTCATCACTCAAAATCTTGCCAAAGCATATTCTGTAGGAAGGGATAATATGAATTTAAAGTAATTGTACATGATTTATATGAATCGGGTCATGAACATATGGACTTTGAAATGAACAAGGGAGAGGTTAAACGTACACTAAGTCTGGCATAAACTTATTCCCACACTTTACAATAACTGTTGCAGTGGTTTTAGGTAGTCTCCATATAAGCTATACCCTCCATCGTGACAATGCTGCCCAGTTAAAGAGTGTGTGATCTCCATGCAGCACCACAGCACCATGCACCTTCGGAAAAGCATCCTTCAGCCTCAGAAGATGCCCTTCTGGAGGCATGCAGCCATAGAGTCATTATACCCTAATGTAGGCCTATTTGCCTACTAGCCAAATAAAGTGCAGAGCATGCATGATGCGTGCAACTCATCATTTCAACATATTTGAACATTTAATTCATCCTTCATTCAGTTCAGTCAGTATGTCATCCATTCTGTAATTTGTTGCAATAGGAACTAAATCAAAGAGAATAGAACAGTCTTATCCATTTGTTTATTGAAATCCATGTGTGTATTCACAATTAGCTAAATTCTCCAAAGTTCTTTAGCCTACCACTTTAATAATTCAATGTTTAATTTAGGCCTATCCAAATAAAAAAATATGCCTTCAAATGTAAGCATTGCAATTTAGGCTATAATTGTGGGTACTGGTGTCTTGCGGAATAATTTTAGAATCTATATTTGTGTTTTATAACTGTTTTTATTATAGGCTTCCCCTTAAAAAGAGACCCTAGCTCACAGGCCTCTAAATAAATGTTAAACAAAATAGTTGAAGAAGCACGTGCAGTGGCTGATAGGGAAAACAGATCTGGCAATAAGAATAGGTTATAGATGGTCTTGACCATTTGGGACCCCTTGGCTATTTCGCTCAGGACAGGTTATAGCCAAGACTTAATCAATATTTTGTTTTGTCTCATTTATTGATATGGATATAGCCTCTGCGTGATGGGTTGTGCAACGCAAATGGCTGTAACAAGCCTACATACAGAGTGGAATTCGCAAATACAACAGTCAAAATGCCTAATATAAGGCCTACAGTCTGTGCTCCCAAATACTGGAAATAGTGTGATTCATTAGGTTACATGATCACTACAGTAGCCCCACGCGGCTATAAAAATAAATTATGCAATAAATGGCCATTAAATAACACACAACAGCATGGCATATTTAGATATTGGAATAGGCCTAGCCTAAATCATATTTACTTTCTATTCTGCAGCTCAGGCGGTTATTCTAGACAAGGCTCTTCTGTCTTTATAGTATAATTCTCATACAAGTCATTTGCTGAAGGCCCAAGCCTATACTACGCCATCTACTGGTATAACGTTGTTATGGAATGCCGTTCCACAACAAGCTCTAGACTTTTATTTTGGAAATGAAACCGGAAGCTGCAAAGCAACTATGACATCTGGGCTAGAGTTGCTTGATTGACTAGCTAACTTCGACTAGCTATAATAATAATAATATGCCATTTAGCAGACGCTTTTATCCAAAGCGACTTACAGTCATGCGTGCATACATTTTTGTGTGTCGTTTGCAGATGCCACATTCCTGACAAAAGTTTGTACACATATAAAAGATCTGTAACCGAGTAAAGGGAGACGTAAAGTAAGAATTGATAGAATTCATAGTCGTAACATAGGGTTTACAGATGTAATTTAACGGTCACGCATGGCTTTTCTTACGATCCTAACAATTTACGTATGGATTTTCTTACGATTCTAACGAGACCTAGGTTCAATTTTTTGGCCGCTATCTGGCTCCATATTTGTCTGACGTTTTTCTCCCGATGTTTGTCACTGGTCAATCATAATAAAGTGTTGTTGCAAATAGGCATGTTTATTTTTACACGCACAAGTATCAAACCGCAACCACTGTGTAACAAAACTAAGGTAATGTTCATGTTCAAGCTATGATTGTTCAAGGTCAACATATTTCCAGTTTGTTGCTCTCACTTGAAAATCAAGGAACAAATGCTTGGCTTCTTTTCGGCATTTTGAAATGTAAAGGGCTTGTGTGACTCACTTAGTGCTGAGCAATTAGTGTTTATTCGGTTCGGTTTCGGTTCAATTATTAAAATCACAGTTTTCGATTATTTGGGTTGAATGCTGTGACACAGAATCAAACAATTAATACAAGTTCCATGATGGTAGTGAGTATTGACTGCTCATTACTGCTTATCAATTATTAACCATAATTTATTCACATTACTTTAATAAAATCTTTCAGTTGTGTATATTACATTTGTTTTATTTGATTACTTATTTCATTCCAAATCATCTCATCTCTATAGAGCTGCTGCATATGCTGTCTGACAATCACTATTTTGTAGTTAATCAAAGTAAAATACAGTTGAAGTCGGAAGTTTACATACACCTTAGCCAAATACATTTAAACTCAGTTTTTCACAATTCCTGACATTTAATCCTAGTAAAAAAATCCCTGTCTTAGGTCAGTTAGGATCACCACTTTATTTTAAGAATGTGAAATGTCAGAATAATAGTAGAGAGAATGGTTTATTTCAGCTTTTATTTCTTTCATCACATTCCCAGTGGGTCAGAAGTTTACATACACTCAATTAGTATTTGGTAGCATTGCTTTTAAATTGTTTTACTTGGGTCAATCGTTTCGGGTAGCCTTCCACAAGCTTCCCACAGTAAGTTGGGTTAATTTTGGCCCATTCCTCCTGACAGAGCTGGTGTAACTGAGTCAGGTTTGTAGGCCTCCTTGCTCGCACACACTTTTTCAGTTCTGCCTACAAATGTTCTATAGGATTGAGGTCAGGGCTTTGTAATGGCCACTCCAAGACCTTGACAACTTTGGAAGTATGCTTGGGGTCATTGTCCATTTGGAAGACCCATTTGCGACCAAGCTTTAACTTCCTGACTGATGTCTTGAGATGTTGCTTCAAGTGCACCAGTCCCTCCTTCAGCAAAGCACCCCCACAGCATGATGCTGCCACCCCTGTGCTTCACGGTTGGGATGGTGTTCTTCGGCTTGCAAGCAGCCCCCTTTTTCCTCCAAACATAACAATGGTCATTATGGCAAAACAGTTATATTTTTGTTTCATCAGACCAGAGGACATTTCTCCAAAAAGTATGATATTTTTCCCCATGTGCAGTTTCAAACCGTAGTCTGTCTTTTTTATGGCGGTTTTGGAGCAGTGGCTTCTTCCTTGCTGAACGGCCTTTCAGGTTATGTTGATATAGGACTCGTTTTACTGTGAATATAGATACGTTTGTACCTGTTTCCTCCAGCATCTTCACAAGGTCCTTTGCTGTTGTTCTGAGATTGATTTGCACTTTTCGCACCAAAGTACGTTCAAAATTACTTGTGTCATGCACAAAGTAGATGTCATAACTGACTTGCCAAAACTATAGTTTGTTAACAAGAAATGTGTGGAATGGTTGAACAACGAGTTTTAATGACTCCAACCTAAGTGTATGTAAACTTCCGACTTCAACTGTAAGGCATACTTTTATGACTGCTGAATACCAACTATCAATAACTTAGATCATGCATTTTCAGGTAGAGAGACCTTGCGAAGCAACAGCTGCTCTCTATATCCCCAATCGCGCATTTTTCTGACTCTTACGTAGCAGGCATAAAACAAACCCAGACCAGGCAATGGATTATCGTCATTGTAGTTAATTACCACGTGAGCTAAACTATTTAGAATATTGGCCTGTTGGAAACTACAACTCCCTACTACATCGCACAGTTCAGACTGGATCTGATTGATCTCTTGTGCACAGTTCAGACTGGATCTGATTTATCTCTTGTGCACAGTTCAGACTGGATCTGATTGATCTCTTGTGCAATGTTCGAATTGAGCTCACGGAAAAAACGAAATGGTATTCAAATAATTGAACCGACGTAGATCAATTCGTTGTTTAAAAAACGTTCCTCTCAGCCCTTACAACTCGTTCGGTCAGTATTGGAAGACAGGGGGCGCCATTGCCCTATTAATGGTATTCTTATAAACTACTTTCCCTGAGGCTCTGCTGTTGAGGTTGCTAGCAGGCATCATCTGTTGTAGTAGGCACGTCTAGCTTTATGGTGGCAGGGGATACGTTTATTTGTGAATATGACTGGGCCTATGAGTGCCGCTGAGTGTGAGTCCGATTTAAGTATATGATGCCATTTGCCTCCAATGTGTTGTACACTGCCAATTGTAAACTTGTAAGATATGTAATAATATGCCATTTAGCAGACGCTTTTATCCAAAGCGATTTACAGTCATGTGTGCATACATTTTTTGTAAATGGGTGGTCCCGGGGATCGAACCCACTACCTTGGCGTTACAAGCGCCGTGCTCTACCAGCTGAGGTACAGAGGACCACATTTGCATGTCTTAAACAGCAGTGGATTCATGTAGCATGATACCAGGATCAGGATACTACAATACCAGATTTTCCTTGGCAAAAAATAAAACAGGAAGCAGACTGAATTATATGGTCCTTTAAAACCTACTTTCGTAAAACATTGTGTGCTATAGCTTGCAAAATAAACAAATGTGACTCCTGATCACAACAGAAGGCAGTTTTTTCCAACATTAGGAATGTTTTCCTCAAGACATTTAGTCTGCTCCATGTTTCGTTTCCTTTGTTTCCTTACTTCCTAGTATCACAATACTGCTGTCATGACAACACTAAGTGCTGCACATTGTGGAATATGTGATTGTACAGTATGTAGCCTATCTGTGTTCTCTGCAATAGTGTGACAGGAGCATTGGATCACAATCTACGCACGCATGGCAAACTGGGAAACTTCTCCCTCCTCCCACTGACAATGTACTTAGCTACCTTGAAACCCTCTCACTGTCTACTATCTCTGCCTCTCTCTCGCACATGCATACACACACACACACACACACAAATAAACATTATCAATAAACACCAGTGTGTATTTCCCTCTGTCAGTAGCATGTCCTTTACAGTTCCCCACCACGACAGAGTGGTTCCTTGTTCCTAGCCAATGAAAGCCACAGCGGTATTCTCCTGTCTGATCTTGACCCGTCCCATCACGTTGTCAATTTATTTCCCAACATTGCTTGATAAACGTGTGTGTGTGTGTCTTTGCTGTGATCTCCAGCGTTACCGAGCATAGAGATGTGGCATTGGAGTGTGGATCATTCCCGGTGTGTATTATATAAACAGGAACTAAATGTATACGTTATAGAGCGCCTCTCATGATGCAGGCATTTTCAAGACAAGACTTCTTCTCTTTGAAGCACCCGGGGCATAGCGTAATCATATCAACACAATAGGACCGTGGGGATGAGAGATGTTCTCACGAAACAAGAGAGGTGGGTGGGTGACTTTCTTGTCGTACACAAAGCATTGGGTGTCTCTTTTCAATGACATTTTCTACCCAAAACAAATCTCACTCTTTCACAAACATGCACGCCTCTAAATGGCTTCTAAACTCAGTTGCCTCCTGCCCTTCTAGCCCACTTGTCTCACCCTGACCCCTGACCTACGCCCTTTGCCCTGTCTCTGTCTCAAACTCAACCACAGTCACTTCCTCTTAACCCATTTGCCCTATAGCCTATGTCCCCTGACCAAAACTCTTTCACTAGAACCCCACTCGTTCCACCCTCAAACCTTAAAATCACTCACTTTATACATTCTCATGATTCACCCTTTTCAACCCCTTAATCTCTTAGTAGGCTTTACCCCGCCTCTCCCCTGACCAAAACACAACAAACCCCACCCCCTTCTCCCACCTCCCTCCCCAACTCCATTGCCTCTTCTCTCCCCAAACTCTTAATACCACTCCCATTTCCTTTACGCCACCCCTTCCCCCTCTATCTACCTCTGTGTCCCTTCTGCCAGTTCCCCCTCTCTCTCCCTCCCTCGTCAGACGTGACGCCCTCCAAAGCCCCTGATCCAGCCAGCTGTGTTTACTCTCCCTGTGCTTCTCTGGGAGATTCTGCTGACTTCAGCACAGCCACAGCTTATCCTCTCTCAGCCCCACACCAGATCAATGAGTGATCATGTGTATATACGTTCACATATGTGCATTGTGTCACTGTCAGGCGTATAGGCTTATAGGCTACACACATGTCTATGTGTTATAGTGTTTGAAGTAGGCTAGCAGATTTTCTCCTTGTTTTGATGTTTTTCCCCACTCAATGGGAAACCAAATGTGTTGTGTTTTGATCTTGGGTAGGCCCTACATCATTCCCGTAAGTTCCTTTTTAGTTTTCTTTCTGAGAAATCCAGGGTTTTAACAGAGTTACACTAATTTCACGCTAAGCATTTCAGAGTGCTGCCCTCTTGACACATTAAATTGCTGACTTGTCTCTCGCTCTCTCTCTCTCCCCACACAACGCACACACATAAATATACACAAACAGAGGCCTCTACTCTTCTGCACAGAACAAAGATCTCATTGACGTCGGACATTTTGGTCTCTCAGTCGACTTTACCTCAGATGTAAGCAACAGGGTCAGGAAGTTGAAGTGGCTCAGGGCCTGCTGAAAATAGTCCCATCCATCCCAATCTCAGCATCTACAGCTGTACTAGTAGAAACTGCACTCCTTCCTCTTTCGGTGCTCCCCCCTGCCTCACCAAGAAGAGGAACTGCAAGGGGAGATGGTCAGTGGTTAGACTGGAGAGAGCAGCAGTAGATCATGTATTACTTCACCTCTTAGAACAGGGATCATCAACTAGATTTAGCCGCAGGCAGATTTCTTTTATTGAGTGGATGGTCGGGGGGCCGGAACATAATTCAAAATAATTTGTAGACTGCAAATTGACCGCAAGAAGCCCAAACAGATATAATATTTGACTAAAACATAATAATTTCAAACCTTGATTACATTTTTAAATGATCACGTGTCTCTATTATGCGTGGGAATACTTGGGAACAGATTTCCAAAATCATTTGGAGCTGATTTCCTGTTGTTTTGACAGTCTTTTATGTCAAACAATGAAGATAAAAAATAAAAATAAATATGTATAAATACAACAACAACAAAAATATTTGCTCTGAAAACTTGGGGGGCCAAAAAAATACTAATTCACAGGCTGCCAGTTGGAACAGTGACAGAGTGAGTGGAGATTAAACCACAACACTATTTGGGCATAGTGAATATCTGCCCCATTTGCAAAAGTTGTTGAGTTAAAGATGTGTTCTCGAACTTTTATATAATTTCAGCAAGTAGTTTTGAAAGTGGTGCTCACAAACAAATTCTGTACTACGTCATCCGTTTCGTATATGTTACGTTTTTTTTGGTACAGTTCGTATGATATGTTACGAATCCAATTCATGCTATGTGTTACGAATTTGTTGTTCTTAAGATCCTGGAGTACATCTTTAATTATAGACTCTAGTGATGGAGAGGGATTCGTAAGAGTTACTGATGACTGATGTATTTGGGAGAACAGAGTCGATGAGTTTCATAAGTCATTGCTCTAATCTTTGTGGCATGACAGAGGCAAGACAATAATTTGTCCCATTTGTTTACTTGGTATTGGTATTTTATTAGGATCCCCATTAGCTGTTGCAAAAACAGCAGCTACTCTTCCTGGGGTCCACACAAAACATGAAACATGACCTAATACAGAACATTAATAGACAAGAACAGCTCAAGGACAGAACTACATACATTTTTAAAAAAAGGCACACGTAGCCTACATATCAATACATACACACAAACTATCTAGGTCAAATAGGGGAGAGGCGTTGTGCCGTGAGGTGTTGCTTTATCTGTTTTTTGAAACCAGGTTTTCTGTTTATTTGAGCAATATGAGATGGAACGGAGTTCCATGCAATAATGGCTCTATATAATACTGTACGCTTTCTTGAATTTGTTCTGGATTTGGGGACTGTGAAAAGACCCCTGGTGGCATGTCTGGTGGGGTAAGTGTGTGTGTCAGAGCTGTCTGTAAGAAGACTATGCAAACAATCACGGATTTTCAACTTAATGTTTCTTATAAAAAGAAGAAGTGATGCAGTCAATCTCTCCTCAACTCTTAGCCAAGAGAGACTGGCATGCATAGTATTTATATCAGCCCTCTGATTACAATGAAGAGCAAGACGTGCCACTCTGTTTTGGGCCAGCTGCAGCTTAACTAGGTATTTCCATGCAGCACTCGACCACACGACTGGACAATAATCAAGATTAGACAAAACTAGAGCCTGCAGAACTTGCTTTTTGGAGTGTGGTGTCAAAACACCATAATGGTGTTACTGTCTTGAATAAGTTGTGAGAGCAGAACTGGGACTCAGTTTCTGTGAAGCAGTTTGGTCTTTTCCCATAAATAGAACCGCGCCGGCCCTCGCGTCCCAAGCCACGTGTAATAAACACAATACCCAGAAAAACCCATGGAGAAAACAGAAACAACGCTAAATGGTTTTCCTTCACGTCGTCCCTTGTCATCAAATTGTTTTTTTGGTACCCATGTGCAACATAGGTTGGATCACGCTCCAGATAGATCTCCCCGGTGGTGGTTCTGCATTTGGACCCCATCCAGTAACGTTACCTCAGCGTTGTGCCAACATTTTTACTATTGTTTTGTTCCATGTCATGTGTCGGGTGGTCTGGCTTTGGTGTCCATATGGGGAGATTGAGTGAAGTACGTGCCCTGAAGGAGACGTTGACAGTGAGAGGTTTATTTGGATTGCTGGACTCGGCCCATTCTGTGTAGTTCGAGGAGCAGAAACTCAGCCAAAAACGTCATTCATGGAAACACAGACCCCCTGAAATGGTGTCACTTGCTGACATATTCTCAGCGGGTCCTTAGCTCTACAAACAATCAGATTAGTTTTCCAGTGTATGTTCTGGTTGGTCCCAAGAGTTACAAAAGGTTTTAAGCCTATTTTCATGGAGGGGGGCTCCAGACCGGCTATTATTAGCTGTGAACAAACTTCCTGGAACTACTGGCCGTAGCAACACACAGTGGTATGAAA
Source organism: Coregonus clupeaformis (assembly GCF_020615455.1). Classification (NCBI taxonomy): domain Eukaryota; kingdom Metazoa; phylum Chordata; class Actinopteri; order Salmoniformes; family Salmonidae; genus Coregonus; species Coregonus clupeaformis. The sequence goes on along the minus strand of NC_059202.1, from coordinate 500,028 downwards.
CCTGGAGACCATCTGTGTCTGCTATGATGTCTTCATCAGGAAGCTAGGCTCAATCGTTCCTGTGCAACACTCCAGGGTCCTATTCATTTAACCGCACCGGAGCAAAAAAGTTCACATAGAGAGCCTGCTTTCCAGTTTCGGCCTGTTTGCTTCCATTTCGTGTCTAGTGAATAAGACCCTGGTATTTAGACTAGCCTTCTTCAGAGTGATGCATGCCAAGTTGTTATTGTCTGGAGACCCCTTCCCTCTTTGCTTTAATATTGTGACTGTACACAGAGCTCTTCTAATCAAAGATGTTCAATCCAGGAAGTTGAGCTAGCGCAATCTGAGGCCAGTCATATCAGTCTCTATTGTTCCCCACTGGTGTCACATGTTGCATGTGTTTATGTTCCTGATGCAAAAACAGACACCTTTCTAGGTTAACCCCTCCACCATCACTTGATGTGCTTAATAACGTATGAGTTGAGACCTTGCCAGCCATAGCAAACCCCAGACAACTATAGTAGGGGTCTCTAAAGTGTAGACTAGTTGATGGCATTTCACAGCCCCCTTCAGCACAAAGGTGCCCCTGTCTTCTGTCCCTTATGCTGGTTTCCATAAAAAGGCCAGGTGTGTGAGTTTAACCTGTGCCTACACCCCCTTGTAACCCACCTCCATGTCTCCTCCTCACACATACACACACTCAACCCTCCTGAGGGTCTGTTGCCTTGTGGTGCCAGATGAGTTACCTATGGTTTTCGGTAAAAATAACCCCTAGCGCTTCCCAGCCACGGGCCCCTCAAATATCAACAGACTCGCCCTACAGTTTGAGTTGATTTAATCTCATTGGCTTGTGTTTGCGTTCACATGCACGCGCACTCGTACACACACTGCCTAAACATATTTATCCTGAGTGCTAGGTCGACTTGAGATGCAATGAAGATTTTCAAATATTTTTAGATTTTAACTAGATTAACTAGGAAATGTACAAAAAAATCAGTCCTTGATTTTGTAAAACAGGACAGTGGAACAGGGGAATGTAGCCCAACCTTTATTATGATCTGTGTATATAGAAAATATCAGACTAATCTCAAGTCACTCTGTGTGTTTGTGTGTGTGTATTTGCGTGGTCCTGCTCCATTTCTGCCAGTTGTTGTTGACGTTCGGCCGTGTTGAGAGTAGAGGTCCCTGAACTCCATGAGCTGGCTGTTTTGCATCTCTATCTGAGATCTACCTCTCTCCTCAGGCCTCCAACAGGAATGCTGAAACACCCCCCCCAGTAAACACAAGATCAGTAAAAGTGTGCGTGCGTGTGTGTGTTGAGAGATTGACAGGGGCGGGGAGCAGAAGTTTAAATGGCTGATAGACTGAACAAAAACACAATCAGTGTGTTTTACCTTAGCATTACTTAGGTGACAGGGGAAGCAGCACTCTAAGTGGTTCCACATGGTTGTGTATGTTCATACGTGCGTTCATGTGTTTTCATCTATTGCCTAGGACCTGCACCCAGTATCAAATAGCCTATGCTACAGGAAGTAGCCTATATGGAGATAGAATACTGTTTGGCTAAAGCTGTCCAAATAGGAACGCCAGCTCAATTTGTGATACTTGCCAAACAGTTTGGTAAACAAAGTTGTTCATCAAACTCTTAATTCAATCCATTATCCACAGCATTTCATTAACACACGAGCCAGATGATGATTCCAAACTATCAAACTGCTTTAGAAACTATTCTAGTGTTTTGAATAGAGAACATAATTGCCAACAGCACATCATGTCAACACAAGCAGCCAAATAGTCTCAAAGACAAAAGAAACCCCAGTCTCCATTCGTTGGACATTGTGTGTGTCTGTGTGGCAGAAAATCAACTCATTCAGAGTCTCTCTCTCTCTCTCTCTCTCTCTCTCTCTCTCTCTCTCTCTCTCTCTCTCTCTCTCTCTCTCTCTCTCTCTCTCTCTCTGCAATTCAATTCAATTCAATTTAAGGGCTTTATTGGCATGGGAAACGTATGTTAACATTGCCAAAGCAAGTGAAGTAGATAGTAAACAAAAGTGAAATAAACAATAAATATTAACAGTAAACATTACACTCTCTCTCTCTCTCTCTCTCTCTCTCTCTCTCTCTCTCTCTCTCCTACTCTCTCTCTCTCTCTCTCTCTCTCTCTCTCTCTCTCTCTCTCTCTCTCTCTCTCTCTCTCTCTCTATGTCTCTCTATGTCTGTGTGTGTGTGTGTGGGTGTGATCTGCTGCAGTGCAGGTTTAATTGTAGCTTATTGGAAATTATGCCTTGAAAAAACACCTCTTGAGGAAGAAAACAGGCCATTACAGAGATTTCCTCCCTCTCTTCATGTGTGATGCACAGCTACAGTACTGTCTTTACTGTGTGAGGTAAACAGCTACTTTACTGTGTGAGGTAAACAGCTATACTACTGTCTTTACTGTGTGAGGTAAACAGCTCCATACTGTATTTACTGAGTGAGGTAAACAGCTACAGTACTGTCTTTACTGTGAGGTAAGCAGCTACAGTACTGTCTTTACTGTGTGATTTAAACAGCTACATTACTGTCTTTACTGAGTGAGGTAAACAGCTACAGTACTGTCTTTACTGTGTGAGGTAAACAGCTACAGTACTGTCTTTACTGTGAGGTAAGCAGCTACAGTACTGTCTTTACTGTGTGAGGTAAACACCTACAGTACTGTCTTTACTGAGTGAGGTAAACAGCTACAGTACTGTCTTTACTGTGAGGTAAGCAGCTACAGTACTGTCTTTACTGTGAGGTAAACAGCTACAGTACTGTCTTTACTGTGAGGTAAACAGCTACAGTACTGTCTTTACTGAGTGAGGTAAACAGCTACAGTACTGTCTTTACTGAGTGAGGTAAACAGCTACAGTACTGTCTTTACTGAGTGAGGTAAACAGCTACAGTACTGTCTTTACTGAGTGAGGTAAACAGCTACAGTACTGTCTTTACTGTGAGGTAAACAGCTACAGTACTGTCTTTACTGTGCGATAAACAGCTACAGTACTGTCTTTACTGAGTGAGGTAAACAGCTACAGTACTGTCTTTACTGAGTGAGGTAAACAGCTACAGTACTGTCTTTACTGTGAGGTAAACAGCTACAGTACTGTCTTTACTGTGAGGTAAACAGCTACAGTACTGTCTTTACTGTGAGGTAAACAGCTACAGTACTGTCTTTACTGTGAGGTAAACAGCTACAGTACTGTCTTTACTGTGAGGTAAACAGCTACAGTACTATCTTTACTGTGAGGTAAACAGCTACAGTACTGTCTTTACTGTGAGGTAAACAGCTACAGTACTGTCTTTACTGAGTGAGGTTGCTCTTTTTCTCCGCCATGTTTTCGATTTCTCACTTTTGGTGTCTTCCATTTTCTACGCTGCGTCTTTAGAATTCCCCCCTTCACTCGCCTTTGCTCATTGTCAGATTGAAAGAAAGTTATTGTGTGAGGATATATCGATGTATAACATTTTTATAATAGTTTTATTAAACATTAAATTACAGACCAGAAGTGATGGGAGTATATGGTGGTGTGGGGGTTGTATAGTGATCAGAGAGAGAGTGTATGTGTGTGTGTGTGTGTGTGTGTGTGTGTGTGTGTGTGTGTGGAGGAGGAGCAACAGTCTCTTAGATATTCCAGCATCTGATCTTGTTAGACTAATGGTCACACTGCCTTTCCCTGCACTAATTGCATCTTGGGGGTCGAAGGGAAAGGGTGGTATGACAAGTCATGAGAAGCGATAGGACAGGGATAGGAAACTACATTCAGCCGCTGGGCCGATTTTTGATGGTCGGGGGGGCCGGAGCATAAGAATAATAATTTGTACACTGCAAATTGAACACAACTAAACCCAATACAAGGTTGTATTTGAAATGAAGAATAATTTCATACCTTGATTACATGCTGACTACACTGGCCACGCGCATGTTGATTTTGTCCATCCCCAACAGACGTGTTCATGACACGCAGGTTGAAAATTCAAAACCAACTGTCAACCAACTATATTAATTTGGGAAATGGCAAACACACATGAAACATTCATCGACATTTAGCTAGCTTGCTATTGCTAGCTAACTTGTCCTGGGAGATTGGCTTGTTATTTTACCTGAAATGCATGTAAAAAAATTTTAGCTGGATCTTTGTCATACAATATCGTGTGTATATCTGACACTAGAAAAGCTACTGCATCTAGTAATCCGTTCTGAGCCAATCCAGTCTAACAGACTAATAAATACATGTCATATATGCTATTGCAAAAATAATCATTTGGTTGTGTTTATGAAGGTTTTAGGTAGGCCTACCGTTAGAAATCAACTATTTTTATTTTCTTCATATTCTCTGTCTCAGCCTATAGCTGTTAATGAAACATTCCCCTGAGGAACTAGACTACAGGACGCACCTCCCTTGGTGATGGAGAATTTCCCTCTGTTTTGCAGATGTTTATGCTGTAAACCTTTTCACCGCTGGCGTATAGTGGATAAAGGGCCTAATGCGGGCTAAAAAGCTACCAATTAGACCTGGTTTAGATTAGAGAGGTAGTTAGGTGCCATAAATGAACTAGCAGCACTGTGTGTGTGTGTTTCTGTGTGTGCATCTATTTTGGCCATGGGTCTCACTACTATGTGTGTGTGTGTGAGTATCTCTGTGTGTGTGTGTGTCTTAGACTTGATGCTCCTGTATGTCTCCTCTGTGCGTATCAGCTCCAAAACCCCATTCCAGACAGACCTGCTGCTTCCCATTAAGACACAATTTTTATCACGTGTAAATGAGGCTGAACAACTCCTCTGCGCTCGTCCCTGGTTACCCAACACCCAGGCTTACACCAGCCCATCACACTGCTTTGAAACACCTTTACAGGAATTGTTGTTGAATTACAGAATGGGAGACGGCTATTTTGCTAACTCAACAGTTGGGGAGCTAAACAGCCCTGTGCTTTATTACCTTGGTGGTAAATGCTTCCAGTCTGGTAACACTGTTCTTTTCTGTTCAGTCTCCATTAATGCTATTAGCACCTCCTCCATTATTAGATTAGTTGCCAGGAAAACAGACAACAGTTTTGGAAGGTTTAGGTGGTGCACCACTGGTGCAATTCTCTCTTTCCCAAACTGTCCATGGTGGTTTCCATGTCCTGTCATCTGCTGTAGTGTCTGAAGAATCCCCTGATGAATAGACTGGGCGTAGGGCCTACATCTCGTTGGTCTAAAGTGGCTTCCTCTCCTTGCTTCATCTTCATCAGCACTGATCTGTAAACACATATGTGATGGATATCTACAAAGCTTTTGCTTTCTGCCCTTTCTGTCAGCATCGACAGTGTCGTGTCTGTTTTCACCTTTCAGCCCAGCACCTGGTGCTTCTATTACATCATCAAACTCTTGATCAACGGATGTGATTCATTTCTTCAAGGAACATCACCTGGTCGACTGTAGCAGAGAGGATGGCCAATGACCACTCGGCACCTCCTCTGCAGTGATGCTGCAGTGATGCTTTGTCTTTGGCCCAAGTGTCCGGTGGTTAATTTTAGACCTCTATTGATGTAGATGTCCACAAAAGGCTAGGGTTGTTCTCAAGCAGCTGTGTTTCGTGCTCCCTGTCTATCAGAGGCCTGAGTCCTTCTATCTCTGCTGATCCCTTGTGTGTCACTCACCTAACACCACACACACACACACACACACACACACACACACACACACACACACACACACACACACACACACCTGCTGTTATCGCAGCTGTGACTTGGCTGGCAACGTCAGGAGGCCCAGCACCCCTACCAGGCCTCCTGCTAATCCACTCAAACTGATTGTCACCCTGCCTCTCTCTCTCTAGATCCCTATCCAAAACAACACTCATCTCTATTCCCTGGGCTCACCAGGCACACACACACACACACACACACACACACACACACACACACACACACACACACACACACACACACACTGGGGTGCTATGATCATCCCCTCATGCGATTAAGAATGCTGATGACCTTGAAGCAGTTTATTCCTAAACACCCTAAAGGTAAAACTTCACCCAGATCAGTTTTCAAGCCATGAACTAGGCCCTATTGTTTTAGGCATTACCCTACATAAAGAATATTTGCTTAACTCTACAACAAGCTCATCAACTGTCATGTTGTCACTGAGTAGGACTTCCCATACTAGCCTTTTCACGTATAACAGGTAGGGCCAGTTCTCAGTAACACTGCTGCATCTGTGGAAAACAGGGTGCCACAGCCAATATCTCTGGATTATAAATATCCACCAGTGTTTGCCTCGTATACAATGGTTGAAGACAAGGGCTGCTTTTTCCATGGAAAGTACCAGGTGGTCACTTCTCACTGGCTTGTAGCCACTGTTTGAGTTGGGTTTGAGACTAGTCTGTCAGGGTGTAGGTCCTAGCTGCAATATACCAAGAGCCTGTATTATGATGTGAATAATATAATAACAATATGAAGTAATACATAAGTTGGATGTCTGTATCAGTTTGAGAAAACCAAAGCTCTCTCTCTCTTCCCCCAGCCCTCTGTTGTCTTACTGTTCCCAGTCCCTCACTAATAGGCCCTTTTCACGTGACGTCAGACAACTTCCGTTCTGCCGCGATGCAGGTTATGTTTACATCCGGTGTCGCTTAGGAACGCTTAGCTAGTAGCACATCATTATGGAGTTCACCCAGTCCCTTTCACATCTGCCACCAATACGACTTAACGACGTAGAACGACTTGCTGACAAGTGGTCCCTTACTTCAAGATCGAAGCTTGATAAAGGCTACAAGTTCTTCGTTGAAGGTTACCTGTTTGATTATGAAGGTACGTGTTTATCTTTATTTAGCTTAAATTAGCCCTATGCTAGCGAAGGTTATGAGCTGACGAGTTTCTGTTTTGCAGCCTCTTTTTAATATTACTGCTGTTTGTATCGACCGTAAGATAAGAGTCAGTAATGTATTAATGGCTAATGCTGCGCCCTTTCTCCCAATCACTGTATTGAAACAGTCTCAAGTGTAGTTAACGGTGAGGTGACAGTGAGAGGGCGATGTTACAGGTCCATGAAGAAAAATGAGGAGGCTCATCGGCTTCAGGTTTCTCAGATAAACAGTTCTCTAACTGTCACGGTTTACTATGCCAGAACCCAGAAGCAGACCAGGACAAGGTACGTTGAGAGAAAGGTGAGTGTTTATTTAATAGATTCCGAGTGAGGCTGAATAATCCAGGGAACAGAGCGGGTGGCGTGGATGGGTTGTTGAGGGTGCAGTGGTTGGTCCGGTACTGGCTCGGCAGCCGCCGACCATCAGGCAGAGGTTGGGTGAAGGTTCCGGGTGAGAGACTGCAGACAGAACAAAAACGGAGGTCAGTACACAGCAAGTCACAAAGTGCAAAACAACAAAACTAACACTAATGGCTCAGAGGCTGATACGCTGACAAACATACTGTTCATAGCTAACGATCCGGCAGGAACTGGATGTTCGGCCAGAGCCTAAGAAGGGTGATGATCAGGACCAGGTGTGCAGATTGCTGATGGGATGCAGGTGCGGAAAACAAGAGCGCTCCCCGGAGCGTTCCCGAACCCTCGGGAAACTGGAGATTACGAACAGGAACACTAGTCACCAGACAGGACCCGACTCAGACAGCCGGGATCGTTACAGTACCCCCCCTCCGACGAACGCCACCGGGCGGACTCCCCGGAGCGCCAGGATGGAGGCGGTAGAAGTCACTGATGAGGTCCGCATCTAGGACCTGTCGCCGCGGAATCCAACTCCTCTCCTCAGGGCCATACCCCTCCCAGTCCACGAGATACTGGAAACCCCGGCCCCGCCGTCTGGAATCCATGATGCGCCGCACCGTGTAGGCAGGACCACCTCCGATCATCCGAGGAGGAGGAGGAGGAGGCGGAGGAGGCAACAGAGGACTGAGGAAGCCAGGCTTGAGGCAGGACACATGAAAGGTGGGATGGACTCTGAGCGTCCTCGGTAGTTTGAGTCGAACTGCCACTGGATTGATCACCCTCTCCACCACAAACGGACCAATGAACTTCGGTAACAACTTCCTAGACTCAGTCCGTAACGGAAGATCCCGTGTGGCCAACCAAACCCTATCTCCGATGGTATAGGTGGGAGCGGGGATCCGGCGACGATTCGCCTGGAGCTGATACCGGTCCGAAACTCTAAGGAGTGCCTTTCTGGCCCGATGCCAGGTCCGGTGGCAACGACGAATATGGGCCTGAACCGAAGGCACTGAGAGCTCCTTCTCCTGAGAAGGAAACAGGGGAGGTTGGTAGCCATACAGGCACTGGAAGGGAGACATCCCAGTGGCAGATGTAGGAAGAGTATTGTGGGCATACTCAACCCAAGGCAACTGAGAGACCCAGGAGGTGGGGTTGGAAGAGACCAGACAGCGTAGCGTGGATTCCATCTTCTGGTTGGCTCTCTCCGCCTGACCATTGGATTGGGGGTGAAAACCAGATGTGAGACTGACTGTAGCTCCAATGGCCAAACAGAAGGACTTCCAGACAGCAGAGGTAAACTGAGGGCCACGGTCGGAAACGATGTCACTGGGCAAACCGTGGACCCTGAAAACCTCCCTAACCAGGATCTCGGACGTCTCCGAGGCAGAGGGAAGCTTGGCAATTGGCACAAAGTGGGCGAACTTGCTGAATCTGTCCACGATAGTCAGAACGACCGTGTTCCCCTCAGAAGCGGGCAACCCAGTGACGAAGTCCAGGGCCAGATGCGACCATGGTCGCGGGGAATAGGAAGGGGGTGAAGTAGTCCAGAGCTGGGCCGATTGGTACTCTTATTCTGCGCACACACTGGACAGGCAGCAACAAAACCCCCGAGTATCCTCGGCCATGGCAGGCCACCAAAAAGCGTCTGCGAAGAAACGCCATTGTCCGAGCCACGCCTGGGTGACAAGCCATCTTGCTGGCGTGGGACCATTTGAGGACAGCAGGACGAACCGACTCAGGCACAAACAACCGACCGGGTGGACCGTTACCGGGACCGGGCTGAGTCCGAAGGGCCGCCAGCACCTCCTCCTCAATCTTCCACATAACTGCTCCCACGACGCAGTTCCGGGGGAGGATTGTCTCGGTCTTGGACCCACTCTCCTCCGTCTTGGAGAACATCCGGGACAAGGCGTCCGCCTTGCCGTTCTTAGATCCAGGTCGAAACGTCAGGGCAAACTTGAATCGTCCGAAAAACAACGCCCACCTGGCCTGACGGGAGTTGAGACGTTTAGCCGATTGCACGTAAGCAAGATTCTTGTGGTCAGTCCAGACAATAAACGGTTGCTCCGCCCCCTCCAACCAGTGGCGCCACTCCTCCAAGGCAAGTTTCACCGCGAGAAGCTCCCGGTTACCCACATCGTAATTCCTCTCCGCAGGCGAAAGGCGACGAGTAGTAGGCGCAGGGATGGAGTTTACTGTCCGTGGAGCATCGCTGCGACAGGATGGCGCCAACTCCCACATCAGACGCGTCCACTTCAACGACGAACTGACGGGCCGTGTCCGGTTGAGAGAGAATCGGTGCGTTGGTGAATCGCCTCTTCAAATCCAGAAACGCTCGATCCGCCTCCGGATTCCACTTGAAGGTCCTGATACTGGAAGTCAAGGCAGTTAACGGAGCGGCCACACGGCTGTAATCCCGGATGAATCTGCGGTAGAAATTCGCAAACCCCAAAAAATCTCTGGAGTTGCAATCTCGTACCGGGCTGGGCCCATTCCAGAACCGCTCTAACCTTCTCCTGGTCCATCCTAATCTCTCCCCTGGAGATGATGTACCCGAGAAAGGATGTCGTGTGGGCGTGAAACTCGCACTTCTCGGCCTTCACGAACAGGCGATTCTCCAACAATCGCTGCAGAACCTGCCGGACATGCTGGACGTGGTCGGAAGGTTCCTTCGAGAAGATCAGAATGTCATCCAGGTAAACAAACACAAAGAGACCGATCATATCTCTCAGGACGTCGTTCACCATACTCTGGAATACCGCTGGAGCATTGGTCAGTCCAAACGGCATCACCTGATACTCGAAGTGACCCATCGGTGTATTGAAACCCGTCAACCACTCGTCCCCCTCTCTGATCCGGACCAGGTGATACGCATTGCGTAGGTCTAGCTTGGTGAACACCGTAGCACCCTGTAAGGAGTCGAAGGCAGAACTCATCAAGGGCAGGGGATACTTGTTCTTGACCGTGATGTCATTCAACCCCCGATAATCAATACACGGTCGAAGAGAGCCATCCTTCTTACCCACAAAGAAGAATCCTGCCCCCAGGGGGTGATGACGAGGGACGAACGAGACCAGCAGCTAGGGACTCCTTGATGTAGGTCTCCAACGCCTCACGTTCAGGTCGGGAGATACTGTATAACCTTCCCTTGGGGTAGACAGCTCCAGGGACCAGGTTGATGGCACAATCATATGGTCGGTGGGGGAGGGGAGTGACAGAGCCTTCTGCTTACTGAAAACTTCCCCCAAATCGTGATATGTCTCGGGAACCAGGGACAAATCTGGGGGTTTAGCCTCAATCACCTGACTGGGAACCGAATGGGGGCAGGCAGTCTTGAGACAGTTAGCATGACAATCAAGGCTCCAACTCGTTACCTTGCCCGTCACCCAATCGAACGTGGGATTGTGTTCCTTCAGCCAGGGGTATCCAAGGACCAGAGGAACATGGGAAGACGGCAGAATGAAGAATGAAATCATCTCAGAATGATTCCCCGACAACCGCATCTTAACCGGTTCAGTCCTCATCGTGATACGTGCCAGACTACTGCCGTTCAGAGTGGTCGCTTCAATGGCTTCCGGCAATTGCTCCTTGGAAAGCCCCAGCTGTTCCACCAACTCGGCATCAAGAAAGCTTCCATCGGCACCTGAATCGATAAAAGCGTTAAGCGCTAAGCTCTGATTCCTGTTCACAAGGGTAGCCGGGAAACGGGGTCTGACAGAGGTACTGAGAGGTTGAAACTGGCTCGCTAAAAGTCCTCCCAACTTTAGCGAGCCGGGCAGTTTGACGACCGCCGGGAACAAGTGGAGATGTAATGTCCCGAGCTACCACAGTAGAGGCAGCAGTTGGTCTTACGTCTCTGTTGACGCTCCTCCTTGGTTAACCCGTGCCGCCCCACTTGCATGGGTTCAGAATCGGGAGAGAGAACCTCTCCACTAATCCATTGTGGTGGAGAATGATCGACGTGTTCTGGTCCACCACCCGACCCGACTGGGAACTGAGAAGCTGATCGATTGGACGGACCCCATTGCTTCTCCCTCCTTCGCTCTCGAACTCGATTATCCACCCGAATAGACAAGGCTACCAAGCTGTCCAGGTCACTAGGCTCCGGATAGGAGATCAACTCATCCTTGAGCTGCTCCGACAGACCCTGGTAAAAGGCCGCTTGCAGAGACTCCTCGTTCCACCCACTCTCCACAGCCAACGTCTTGAACTCGATCACGAAGTCGGCCACGCTGCGAGTTCCTTGGCGAAGCGAAAACAGGCGCCTAGCTGCGTCCCTCCCTCGGACGGAATGGTCGAAGAGCTTCCTCATCTCGGCCGTGAACCCCTGGTATGAAGCCATGCAGGGATCCTGTCGTTCCCAAACGGCTGACGCCCACTCCAGCGCTCGACCACGCAGCAACTCAATCACAAAGGCTATCCTAGCCTTGTCTGTGGCATAAGAGTAGGGCTGTAGATCGAACACTAATCCACACTGCATAAGGAAGGAACGGCATCTTCCCAGCTCCCCCTCATATTTATCCGGCGTCGGAACCTTGGGCTCACGGATGGACACAGCTTCAGAAGCGGCAGGCGAGATGGGTGAAACCGGTAGTGGATCCTCCACCGGACACTTACGTTGGTTCTGGACCTCCGTCAGACCGGTAGAAAGGTTCGAACTGACAACGCGATCTCCTGTAGTACCATGCTATGATGGCCCAACATCTTCTCCTGCTGGGTAATAGCATGGCGAACAGAGTCCAGGTCCGCTGGGTTCATTACTGGCCGGATCGTTCTGTCACGGTTTACTATGCCAGAACCCAGAAGCAGACCAGGACAAGGTACGTTGAGAGAAAGGTGAGTGTTTATTTAATAGATTCCGAGTGAGGCTGAATAATCCAGGGAACAGAGCGGGTGGCGTGGATGGGTTGTTGAGGGTGCAGTGGTTGGTCCGGTACTGGCTCGGCAGCCGCCGACCATCAGGCAGAGGTTGGGTGAAGGTTCCGGGTGAGAGACTGCAGACAGAACAAAAACGGAGGTCAGTACACAGCAAGTCACAAAGTGCAAAACAACAAAACTAACACTAATGGCTCAGAGGCTGATACGCTGACAAACATACTGTTCATAGCTAACGATCCGGCAGGAACTGGATGTTCGGCCAGAGCCTAAGAAGGGTGATGATCAGGACCAGGTGTGCAGATTGCTGATGGGATGCAGGTGCGGAAAACAAGAGCGCTCCCCGGAGCGTTCCCGAACCCTCGGGAAACTGGAGATTACGAACAGGAACACTAGTCACCAGACAGGACCCGACTCAGACAGCCGGGATCGTTACACTAACATTATGATAAGATAGGTTAAGATAGATAAGTTTTTCTATATTGCATCAGGATTAAATTATTAAACATTTTGTACAAGTAATATATTATTGGATTACAGTAGTATTACGTTTAACGCTGTCTACCTATCCTTACCCCAATCATTCCAGTGGAATCTAGACGGCACTGATCCCTGTTTAATACGGATCCGTCCACTGGCCGATGTGTATCTATCCTCAGGGGGAAAGTGCTGACTGCAAACAAAGGTGCTCCCACGAAGAATCTTAAAACTTGGTCCCTCATCTCTCCTGATCGCCCTCACCCAACGGGCACGTATTTCTCCATCAACAGGGAAATCGTGAAAACTCAGATACGGGAATTTCTGTTTGTTGTTTGAACAAAATGGTACACTGCAATAGCATCTTCTCGAAGATTGTGCCATGCTTCGGTGTTGGATGGGATACTGTTGCGATACAGACACCGAGAGAAAAGAAACAGCTAAATTAACATTCAGCTTTGACCAGGAATCAATATTTATCTAGCTATCATGCACAACAGTATTTGAATAGGTGAATTACTATACATTCATGAATAAACTAACTGCCTAACAAAGGGTTAGATACCTAGCTAAGTAAACTTGTTACATTACAGCCAGGCAGCAATGTAACGCTACCTTTTAACGTTATCGGTATCTGGTACTAAGTTGTTGTTAGCTAACGTTAGCCCACTTTTAAGTAACTAAGGCAGTGAACAATTATGAATTAACAATAACGTTAGCAAGTTACAAACCATTGCATATACGTAAACATTATTACTCTTAACTTTACTAATTTAACTTAAACGTACCTTTTGGAATTTCTTCAAGTAGCTAGCTTGCTAGTTAGTGGTCAACAGTTGTATTTTCGTTGAGAAGTCTCAGGTTACGGGCGAACGGAAGTGAAGTTAACCTGCTACGCGGAAAGGCGGAAGTTAGATGACGTCATCGTGAAAAGGGCCTATTACATCGTTCTCATTGCAGTTTATTTATCAATGTGAACGTCGTTAGTGAAGAGTAATGAGGTATCAGGGAGATACTGCTCTCCATCCCTCGCTTTTCCCCACAGAGATACGAGCACTTCTCCTCCTCTCTCTATCCATCTCCCTTATTCCTGGATTCCATTATAGCCTAGCTTCTATAATGTATCTCCTCCTGGGTGCATCTCAATAGTCAAGTTGTTCCCTTTCCTTTCCTCCTTTTGTCGTTTTCATTGACCTTAACGATTTTGAGGTAAAATAAAATGGACTGCTAGTTTTCAGCCATATTGCTTCCACCTATCCTGTATTTTCATATCAGAATAAAGAAAGGGAAGCAATTTTAGACCATTGAGATACACCCCTGTGTGTACTGCCCCAAGTCCCCCAACTAACCACAGGAGCACTTGTTTGAATAGGCCATCGTGCATGCACGTTTTTTTTAGGATGGTTTAAACTGCACCCTGGATATTTTCCTTGGCGTCGTGAAGCTAGTGAACAATCGCCGCTGGCTGAGAAATGCAGCCCGGCACGCTCCAACTGACCACACTCTGGACCAAAATGGCCGTCCTCACAGGGCTCAGGCAAGGCCTCATTGGTAAACCTCACTAAAACTCAGACCCTGGTTACGGCCCTGGTTTGAGTTGAACCGTCTCAGAAACTTCTCTGCATTACATTCAGCAATCGATAAGTGTTATGGAACGTTTTGAAATGTGTTTTTGTTGTTCAGAGCTCCGTAGAGGAGCATCACCCATGATGTACCTGTATCTGTAGCGTCCCTTCATGATGATGTCATCCATAGCTGCATGATCAGGAAGAAATCCATTTTCATTCACTCCCAAGTCAGCAGTTATAGGCTAGTGAGTCAACACTCAGTAGCTAATAGATGTGATTAAGCTATATCTTAGCTGACCATCAGCGTATCCGCATTCAGCAGAGGCCAAAAGATACAGGGGGTGTGGTATCCTGACGGGACACATGCAAACGTCCTTTGATATAGACTAGTGCCTTGGCTTGTTTACTAGGGGCGGTGCACTAATGTGATTGATATTGCATGTGCAAAGTGGCAACTGATTTGTGTGTGTGTGCAGTGGTGGAAAAAGTACCCAATTGTCATACTTGAGTAAAAGTAAAGATACGTTAATAGAAAATGACTCCGGTAAAAGTGAAAGCCACCCAGTAAAATACTACTTAAGTAAAAGTCTAAAAGTATTTGGTTTTAAATATACTTAAGTATCAAAAGTAAATGTAATTGCTAAAAGTATCAAAAGTAAAAGTATAAATAATTTAAAATTCCTTATATTAAGCAAACCAGACAGCACAATATTTGTATTTTATTTCTTTTTTACAGATAGCCAGGGGCACACTCCAACACTCAGACATCATTTACGAACGAAGCATGTGTGTTTAGTGAGTTCGCCAGATTAGAGGCAGTAGGAATGACCAGGGATGTTCTCTTGATAAGTGTGTGAATTGGAGATAATCTTCCTGTCCTGCTAAGCATTCAAAATGTAACGAGTACTTTTGGGTGTCAGGGAAAATGTATGGAGTAAAAAGTACATTATTTTCTTTAGGAATGTAGTGAAGTAAAAGTTGTCTAAAATATAAATAGTAAAGTAAAGTACAGATACCCCAAAAAGTAGTACTTTAAAGTATTTTTACTTAAGTGTGTGTGTGTGTGTGTGCGCGCGCACACCAGTATTACCATAGGAAACTAGGATTTATCCCTTGACTACTGTCCTCTACCATTATCTTTGACACACACACATACTGTACTGCACTGTACTGTACTGCCTCACACACAGAGGTCAGGAGAGTCAGGAGATTTGACAGGGAACAAATCAAAAGGGAGGGGGAGATTGGTATATGTTTTTGAAGGAAGACCATTGATGCTTCTCTCTCTCTCTCTCTCTCTCTCTCTCTCTCTCTCTCTCTCTCTCTCTCTCTCTCTCTCTCTCTCTCCCCTCTCTCTTGTGCTCTCTCGCTCCCTGTCTCTCGCGCTCTTGCTCTGTCTCACTGTCCCCAGACTGTCTAAATATCAGTCTTCCCTGTCAGATTAATAGTATGGGTGACTGTAGCAATACTGCCTTGCGTAAGCAGCCCATTTACTGAGTACCCGCTCTTTAATACGCAGGGGGAGACACGTCACAAATACCAACCACCGAAGTGATTGTTTCTGCTCCTAAGATGTTTTGAAGGACCTGTCTGTGGCATGCAATGCGCCGGAGATGTGAAAGCATCCACTCTTCCCTCTGCAAGCCTTTTTTAAACCATAATCGCTGGGTTATTTTCCTGCCGTCTCAGGGGAAGGCACAGTTTCCTCTTTTGGACAGCAGTGATGCAATCACAACAAAGTTAGCCTCTTCCTCATTTTAGAGAATGTGGTGGATCTTTTGTAATGATTCAGCAATGAGTATTCCTCATGTGTAAATACAGAAAGTTAGGGAGTGGGTAGAATTTGGTTACAGATAAAGGGAAACTGGATCAACATTTGACAGTTCTAAATTGATGTATAAATGGTATTACATTGATACATGTAGAAAGGTATGAACGGGGAATAGGCCTATAGTGGTGTACCAAATAGAGAAAGTAGGTAGTCAACATTTGTTGTTGGATTTGGCTGATTTGGCTGACTGTCAACAACCGAAACAAAATACCATGAATGTATTCAAGCAGTGGCTGAATGTTTAACTATTACAAGGCTAAAATAATCTGACTGCCAATGTAATCTAGTAGCCTACACTCCCACAATGTGTGGACAGTACTCAAAGGTGAAGTCATGCACCCTTCCAAAGAAAAGCTGTTTGCTGGGCCACTATATGCCTAGTGATAGTTGTAGATGGGATTTTACTTTGGGCACTTTCCATACAAGTACCATTCTAACTCCAGTAGCCTACATTTCACAGTTATATCTACCGAGAGTGTTGGCTATTTGTTAGTTTCCACTTCTAGCTTGACCTATATTCTCTGTGATTAGGGAGTGATGGAGTGTTTCTTCATGTGGTCACGGCTGTCAGGGAGACGGAGTTTGCCCTCATCTCCATCACAGAGGTCAGGGGTCATCTCACAGGGCACTGTGACTCGGCCGCCCGTCGGACTGTGAATGAGGCCCTCGGTTCCCCCTGCATGCATGCCTCCCTCTCACTAAGCAGCTGGAGCGGGATCAGCTGACCCACCGGCCAAAAACCACTCTGTCATGTAGGACAGCAAGACCGGATCCGCTGTCTGTCTGTCTGTCATTTCTGGAGGTGTAGGTAGAAAGACAAAAGTGAGAGGAGGAATTGCTTTGTCCTCTAAAATAGGGTAGGAGAGGAGAGGGGAGGAGAGGGGGGACGCAAGTGAGAGCAATGGGAAGGAGAAAGCGAGGGAATAGCTATAGAAACCTTCTCTTCTCAGAGTGATGGAGACGGAGAGAGAGAGATAGAAGGGAATGCTAGATAGCACAGGAAGAAAATAGTTGCATGGTATTTTGAGATGACCTGGTATGGTATGGCCTGAGACTTGTGTGTTTGCTACCAGAGGTATTTATGGTTTCCACGGGGCGAAGGTCAGATCATGAGGGCGGTGGACGTGCAGGCAGAGCCGGTTTGGGCCGGTCTGGACAATATCCCTCTGCGCTCTAAGCAGACCTGGGTTCAAATACTATTTGAAATCATTTTAAATACTTTGTCTGTGCTCGATTGAGCTTGCCTGTTGCGATGGAACCAACAGAAAGGTCCCAAAAGTGCAAACCCCGCCCTCCTGGCACTCCAGGCAGGCTAAAGCATACACACAAAATATTTGAAAGATTTCAAATGGTATTTGAACCCAGGTCTGTCTCTGAGCCTAACAGCTGTTATGGCCAGATGCCAGTCATAGTAACAGAGAAACTGTAGCATTTGTGAGTCAGTCCACAGTCACGTTTGACTCGCCGTAAACACACTGCGATTTCAACACATTTCACAAAATTAAGAAAAAAATGGCCCACGCTCTCTCTAGCCAGTTGTGTGGTAACTGAGCCAACTTTTGTTACTCTATCTGTTAAGCTGCCACAGTGACACACACTACCAAACACTATCATGGTCAACTCAACAGAAGGTTCATTTTTTCGGGGTCATGCAGCATCTGTAATATTATTGAGAGTTGTGAACACAGAAAAAGTGAACAAATGTCTGAAGATAGAGTTGTACCTTTCCAGTGATAGTTTCATATGAAACCTTCAGGGCTATGTGCTACACTGTTACACTACTAGCCAACCTCAAGTTTTTTTTCTCACGCCAGTAGCCATTTTCACAGAGAGACGTGTTGTAGCGCAAAGAGAGGGGTTGTAGCTCACCAGGATGTAGGGCTTAATTAGGCCTCAACCAGTCCTGTGACCCATCCACATACAGGTAACTGCCAAAATAAAGGAAAAATAAGGTGTCTTAATTGGGCTTTTGGCCTCATATCTCTACGTTCTTTAGTCTGGTCCCAGATCTGTAACAGCTCAAACAGGTCTGGGACAAGGCTTTCTAGATTTGCATGGGCAGAACAGAGTGTTTGTTTACAACAGAGCAAAAGGGGAAGTTAGAGCTAGGCTTTACTCATGCGAGTTCATCTCGAGTGTTTACGCATCACATGCCTCTCTTGGGTTGGTTAATCAACGGCTGTGTTGTTTTTGCTCCGTTCGGAATACAAGCAGAGGCAAGACTGATTCGTTATTCGTTTGGTTTGGATAGGGAGATCAGCATAGATTAATGGTTCTCTCAGAGGAGACTGTTTATGCCTATCAACAGAGCGCAACACACACGTATGGTAGCAGGAGGGAGCCCACACATTCTCTTTCACACACACACACACACACTCACACTCATTATTGGCCTTGAGTGGTGTTACTTCAGGGACCAACAGATAAGACTAAGGGCATGTTTTGGTACCATGGATGGTTTTAAGGATAAGCAGTTGAATGCTGTCCATCCGAGGGGAGCGTCAGCCACAGTCATGCGCCGGCCCGGTTTGTTGTTTTTAAGACATCTCTGAGGTCATCTGAGACATCTGGCTTGTTTTTCCAACAAACTGCTTAGTCCTGGGGTTGTTTTTCCCATGATTCCCTCTTCAGGACATGCAAACACAACAGATAGTGTCTTCCATTGAGGCAGTCTCACTGGACCTGCATGGGAGACAGTGATTTGCATGCATGGAGAAAAACAGTCACTTTGCAAGGCGGACATTTTCTGTCAGTGGCTCAGGGTTCATGCAAAAGTAGGCTTTTTCTCAGCACACCGTTTTTGTGTTACCTGAATAGCAGAGGTGTATAAAGATGGCGGCCCCGATGCACTTACCACAAATTCCTCGTTATGCGAAGACAGAAGTATTGTACATTGCTCTCCGTGACTTATTTTTGTATGGTCATTAGCAGAGTATACATGATTCCAATTTTTGCTTCAAGATGCCGGCAATTTGAAAAACCGAAAAAGTAGATTGTGCTGATTTATTGGCACATTGAACCATATCGTGCACCATAGTTTAAAAACTCATTGGATAGTGCAAAAACAATGAGGTCATATCTGAATCATCTTTATGCACATTCTCTATCGATGTCCCCCTTTGACTGTAAGCAGTTTTGAATGTGTTCTATTTTGGTAAAACACTCGGTTCTGTTTTGCTCTGAAACTTAAAAATTCAAAAAATGTCAGTTCTATAAAGGAACTGAGAGAGCCCTGGTTCGAGTTCCTATGCAAATCTCAGGAATGTTTATATAGACTACTTCTTGGTAGCGCATTTCTTTTTTTAATCTGTTCCCTCATACAAGTGTTTTGTATTTGGTCTCGTGTTGATTTGCAGGCACCCGCCCGTGTCTTTCTTACTTGCCCACTCTCGCCCCTCTCTGTGCCAGCCCGCCCAGCTCTTCTCTGGTTCAGCCCGGCCTGTTGACTACAGTAGCTGGTACCATCATAACAGGCCCATTGAACTTGTGGAAGCTCAGCAGAAGGTTTGGTGGGGGCCGAGGGCGACGCCGAGCCACAGACCTGCTATTGTGAAGACAGATATGAGGGGTGAAGAGCTGGAGGGGTTAGTAGTAGTAGTACTAGTGGTGGCTGAAGGGGGTAGTTTGGTGGTTGTTATGGAGTCACATAGAATGGCCATTGTTGATGATGTCTGCAACATGGGTCAATCGAGTCCTCCGGCCGCCCCTGCTTGTTAGACTTTGTGACCCCGTCTTTTGTGAGGGGCCTTTCAGTGCTCGTGACTTGGGGGTTGGGATGACCTTGTTGATCTGCTGAAGGATTGAATGATGTCACACTGCTGCCCCTGTGGCACAAGCGCCCCCCGTTAACGTCTCGCGCCGGACAGAGGAGAAAGGCATCATTCATTGTCTCGCTATGCTAAAATGTTATTGACAACTGCCGATGCCATCCACTGCTGCCAGACAGAGAGCAGTGGATGGCATCTGGGCGGCAGGTGGCCTAGTGGTTAGAGCGTTGGGCCAGTAACCGAACGGTTGCCAGTTCGAGTTCCAGAGTTGACAAGGTGAAAAATCTGTTGTTCTGCCCTTGAGCAAGGCAGTTAACCCCCCTCAACAACAGCTCCCCGGGCACCCAAATGTCGCAGCCCACTGCAACTCTCCGAGTCAGAGGGGTTGGGTTAAAGTGGAAGTCAAGTTTCGGTTGGACCTTGTATGCAGTTGACGATCAAATAATGTAATGTGTTGAGCAGCTACTGGACCAAGACTCACTCAGAGGAGGAGGTGGATCTAAGGATGTTTTCACACATAGTTTTGAGCTATAGATCCAATCAGAGTTCGACTATTCTTTACATTGTTCTTTACAACTAAAATTCCTAAACCAAACATTTATATTTTTTACATTTTAGTCATTTAGCCAGAGCGACTTACAGTTAGTGCATTCATCTTAAGATAGCTAGGTGGGACAACTACATATCACAGTCATAGTAAGTACATTTTTCCTAACAGCAAAGTCAGAGCTAGCAAGGGGGGAAAAAAAGTTTTATCCATGCAAGTCATTTGTTTATTGGACAAAAAGGCTCAAGTTACATAAATGTATGATTATCATGAAGCATCACTTGTGTGTCCCAATCTTCCAACAACATGCAGGAGGAAACACTGCAAAAGCCGCTTTAACTGCGACGTGAATAGTCTATATTCAGTAGCCTCCATCTCCCTTAATCTGCATCGATGTGCTCACGGATGCGTTGCTACTCACAGAAGGTTTCAGAGATCTCAAGTCATGAGTCAAACAACCAATAATAAGGCTGTGTTTCTTTTCCTGTGTTTGGTCCAGACTGCGTTCTCACCTGCAGCGAACCACACCAAGGTATGAATTGAATCGGACCGAAACTACCCTTTTTATTAGTGAACCACGTGAGTTGTTTAGTGTGCTCCCGAGTGCGGATAGTGTTCACACCAGTCCAAACGAACTGAACTAAGGGGGTAAAAGTGCTAGAGTTTTGGTGTGAAAGCCCCCTAAGTGCCACTTCAAGAACAGTTTTCCTTTCCATTCCTTATAACCATTAGGCTAACACACAACTGATCTGTGGAGCAGACCATACGAGACACTTACACCAGCATACAAATCAAGTCTTGGTGTGTTTGTGTCTCTGTTTTTACACACATGCTTGGTATGGTCATACCATGTAATTCACCTTGAAGGTGAACCGCTCCCCCACATGTAATTACAGTTGAAGTCGGAAATTAGGTTGGAGTCATTAAAACTTGTTTTTCAACCACTCCACAAATTTCTTGTTAACAAACTATAGTTTTGGCAAGTCGGTTAGGACATCTACTTTGTGCATGACCCAAGTCATTTTTCAAACAATTGTTTCAAGACAGATTATTTCACTTATAATTCACTTTATCACGATTCCAGTGGGTCAGAAGTTTACATACACTAAGTTGACTGTGCCTTTAAACAGCTTGGAAAATTCCAGAAAATGATGTCATGGCTTTAGAAGCTTCTGATAGGCTAATTGACGTCATTTGAGTCAATTGTAGGTGTACCTGTGGATGTATTTCAAGGCCTACTTTCAAACTCAGTGCCTCTTTGCTTGACATCATGGGAAAATCAAAAGAAATCAGCCAAGACCTCAGAAAAAAAATTGTAGACCTCCACAAGTCTGGTTCATCCTTGGGAGCAATTTCCAAATGCCTGAAGGTACCACATTCATCTGTACAAACAATAGTACGCAAGTATAAACACCATGGGACCACGCAGCCGTCATACCACTCAGGAAGGAGACGCGTTCTGTCTCCTAGAGATGAACATACTTTGGTGTGAAAAGTGCAAATCAATCCCAGAACAACAGCAAAGGACCTTGTGAAGACGCTGGAGGAAACAGGTACAAAGTATCTATATCCACAGTAAAATTTGTCCTATATCGACATAACCTGGAAGGCCGCTCAGCAAGGAAGATGCCACTGTTCCAAAACCGCCATAAAAAAGCCAGACTACGGTTTGCAACTGCACATGGGGACAAAGATCGTACTTTTTGGAGAAATGTCCTCTGGTCTGATGAAACAAAAATATAACTGTTTGGCCATAATGACCATGGTTATGTTTGGAGGAAAAAGGGGGTCGCTTGCAAGCCGAAGAACACCATCCCAACCGTGAAGCACGGGGGTGGCAGCATCATGCTTTGGGGTTGCTTGGCTGCAGGAGGGACTGGTGCACTTCACAAAATAGATGGCATCATGAGGAAGGAAAATGATGTGGATATTTTGAAGCAACATCTCAAGACATCAGTCAGGAAGTTAAAGCTTGGTCGCAAATGGGTCTTTCAAATGGACAATGACCCCAAGCATACCTCCAAAGTTGTGGCAAAATGGCTTAAGGAAAACAAAGTCAAGATATTGGAGTGGCCATCACAAAGCCCTGACCTCCATCCTATAGAAAATATGTGGGCAGAACTGAAAAAGCATGTGCGAGCAAGGAGGCCTACAAACATGACTCAGTTACACCAGCTCTGTCAGGAGGAATGGACCAAAATTCACCCAACTTATTGTGGGAAGCTTGTGGAAGTCTACCTGAAAAGTTTGACCCAAGTTTAACAATTTAAACGCAATGCTACCAAATACTAATTGAGTGTATGTAAACTTCTGACCCACTGGGAATGTGATGAAAGAAATAAAAGCTGAAATAAATCATTCTCTCTACAATTATTCTGACATTTCACATTCTTAAAATAAAGTGGTGATCCTAACTGACCTAAAACAGGGAATTTTTAATAGGAATAAATGTCAGGAATAGTGAAAAACTGAGTTTAAATGTATTTGGCTAAGGTGTATGTAAACTTCTGATTTCAACTGTAACTGTGATCCCATGAAAGGTCACCTAAACCCAGTGAGAAAACAACACCAACACTCATATATTATGGATATGTGTTTTTGTCCTTTTATTCTCACTGGGTTTACACCAGGGACGGCTTGTTCAATAGGGCGATATGGGCGACGCACTGCCAAACGGGAAAAGGAAGGGATTTTTTTTCTAATCAATTATAAAAATAAAATAAAAAAAATAATAATAATAATTTTTTTTTATAAATTTATAAAAAATTATATCACGGCAACAGCAGTTATCAGTGTTCACGTCTGATCTGCCAGCCACTAAATGTCAAATCAGGCTAAAGTCGTGCTTCAAATGGCCCCGCCCGTTTTTTGGGCGATTTCAGTCAGGTTGAAAATCGCCCAGAAGTCTCTCATAGCCTGTCATGTAAAATCTATTTTTTTCACATTTCAAAGCTTTCAATACATTCTCTATGGGTGTCTGTGTGCATGCACTTACGCGCTTTCGTCATCACGTGACGTAACGTTGAACGTAACTAAGACAATGGCGGCTATCAGCGTCTATGTTGCGACCTGCAGTGTGGCGTTATTTTATGTTTTTAATTTGTAGACTTAGTTTACAAACATTCTGCAAACATTCTGCTTTGGACTGATCTTCGGTTTTGGACTGATCTTGTTGATCGTGTACATACCCGCTTCTGAACGGACTAAATAATGAAAACGCTGCTGGCAGAGAGGGTGGAGCCGCCACCTTCACCCTGGTCAGAGCGGACCGCGATCCTGGTAAGAGAAGCGACTGTACCCCGACATTGAACTGCTTTCTGTGTCATTGAACCTTACTATTGTTGATAAAACAAGTTTACTGGAGAACGGAGAAAAAGTAGAGACTTTTGGACAAGGTGGATAATTGTATAATATAAGGCAGTTTATTCAGAGGTAAAGATATCTGCAATCGCGTTCACGGACCCGTTCGTCAAACTCTTAGGGAGCTATAAATCAAGCCCCATTACTTACCATATCAGATAAGAGAAATTGCTGCAGCTACATATATTTTACATCCTGGCCCTACATAGTTCACTATTTGCATCACTTACCAAAATATTACATGTGGTCATATATGCTTGGAAAGTGGAGATGCCATAGAACGTCAAAAAAGTAAACATTGCTGGAGACACATTGCGTTTGCTAGCGAAGAGATGTGTTGTGGCAAATGAACTTGGGCTGGGAATTGCCAGGAACCTCACGATAAGATATATGCATCAGCATTGCGAGTCTCATGATTCTATACGTGTTGCGATTCGATACTGTGATTTTATTGCGCACCATATGTCTGTTGCAGAGGGATCAGAAAGCCATGAGAACGAGTTTTGATCAGTCATGGAAATAAAAGTGCTGAAAACAAATTGGCTCCCAATGTGAAAAGATTGAGAACAAGCTATGAAGGAACAATAATGGTGTTTTGGTGCAGGTACAGCCAACTAGCGCTAAAATATTGCGATATTGTCAATACAGTATATCGTAAAGTATCACTATGTAACTCGATTTCTTTCACCCCAATCCCTCAAATTAACGGTAAATAACTGAATTGTTTGCCCCACATTTAGCTAAGATGATTAGCTAGCCAGCTAAAATGTTTTATTTAGTTAGCAGTCGCATCTACAATAGTTTACTGTCAATAACATGTCTCCAAAAATGACGTGGTGTCTCCAATTGTGTTGACATTTTACAATTGCAATGCGCATCCATGAGTATCCACTTTCTGTAGCTCAGCTGGTAGAGCATGGTGCTTGTAACGCCAAGGTAGTGGGTTCGATCCCCGGGACCACCCATACACAAAAATGTATGCACGCATGACTGTAAGTCGCTTTGGATAAAAGCGTCTGCTAAATGGCATATTATTATTATTATTATTATTCTGAAGAGAGCCCCAAACATTGTGTGCAGACATTTTATGCAATAAATGAAGTAGGTTCAATCTAGTAGTTCTGATCTTCTGATTGGTCCTGATGAGTTGGGCGAGGTCCCCTCCAGGCTACTGTCACTGTTGCATTGGCTCTGAGTCGGGTTCTCTGTCTTCAAATGTTCAGCCTAAGAGAGGGGATTTTTTGTGTGTGTGTGTGTGTGTGTGTGTGTGTGTGTGTGTGTGTGTTTAACAGTGATGATGTGTGTGTGTGTGTGTGTGTGTGTGTTTAACAGTGATGATGTGTGTGTGTGTGTGTGTTTGTGTGTGTGTGTGTCCTCAGAGCAAGAACTCGTGAGTTGGAAGAACTGAGAGGCCTATGGCGTGGGTGTTGTCCTTGGCCACCTGCTGACAAGGCTGACAAGATAGGACCCTTTTGTCCATTGTTATTGGATAGGAACATAACTTATAACCAGCTCCTGACCTAAATAGATCTTAGCACAACATTTTACTCAACATATCATATTCCATATTCACTATAACAAATATATTTACTACGACATTAGCAAGAACCGCCACATCCTCAGCCGGCTAATCCAGTGTGTGAAGTTTTGCGGAGTGTTTGAGTTAGCTTTGCGAGGCAAAGATGAAACTGAGGGCTCCACCAACCCTGGTAAGCCAACACTTTTGAGATCAGTCAATAAATGCTTCTGGTATTGACTTATATGCTGCCCCTGTCTTCATGTTGTTGCTGGACATATCTTTTTTTAAATGTGTGTAGGTCACCTAAATCATCAGAAAAATTGCCCCTCCTGAGAATTTTTTCAGGAGCCGCCACTGGTTTACACACACACACACACACACACACACACACACACACACACACACACACACACACACACACACACACACACACACACACACACACACACATACATACACATGCAATATGTTTTACTATCCTTGTGGGGACTTAAAATATATTTACATTCAAAATCCTATTTTCTCTAATTCTAAACCTAACCTTTACCTTAACCCTAACCTTAAACCCTAACTCCTAACCCCAAAAACGAACCCTAATTTAACCCTAAACCTAGCCCCTGAGCCTAAATAGCCTTTGTCCTCATGGGGCCCTGGGAAATGTCCCCATGAGGGAGAATTTTCCTTGTTTTACTAGCCATGTGGGACGTTTTGGTGACCCCCCCCCCCAAAACACACACATTTTTGTATTTGAATTTATTTGGGGTTTTGGAGCCTTTGTTCATGTGTTTTTCAGGGGCCCCAAACTACACAACGAGGATGAGGAAGTGATTTGCTGTTTGGGGTAAGTTTCTCTAAAACGTGATGCCATTTACATCAAAAATAGAGATTTGGTTGTAAAAAAAACAAAAAAACATATCTTTAAGCCCCCTTTTAGCCCACCAATCTCACACTGTAATCTCTATGCATATTTTGCCCTTTGCTCTGTCCTAGCTTGAGGGAGGGAATGAGAGTGAGTGTTTTCATATGTGCCAAAGCCCATTTTTAATTCTCTAGCACTGTGCGTTTCCAAACATACACACACAAACCCGTACACACTCCTACACACTGTCACGCTGACACACAATACACACAGAGCTAGTGATGTGACAAATATAAACAAATTATTAACATTTAAACTGCCAATTTCTTCTCGTTTAAAAGTTGGAGAAAAAAATCTTTAAACGACATGAATTCAAAATTCAGATATGGCCGCGTATGACCGCTAGGGGGTCAAATGAAGGGAAAGGGACTGGTTGCAGCCACAAAGAGCATTACACATTCCCTTTCACATTTCCACTGTGAGAGAAAGAAGAGGGAAATCACACAGAGGAGATTTTCATAGGTCATATTTAGCTATACTCTCATCTTGTTACTCTCTATCCTCACGCTCTTCTCAGCACAGCTCTATCCTCACCCACTCTGACCGCTGTACCTCTTCACATAGTGGTCTTCAGTAAGGGCGGTGGGGGGGTTGTCAATCACGACGTTAAGCTCCCCTGAGGACCTAGAAGGCTTATGATGATTCCAACAGAAATCACATTAAGAGTTCTCATCCTATCGATCCTGATGATGACATCACCCACTCTCAGCTCTCCATTTCCAGTGAAGGGGAGGGAAGGAGAGAGGGAGAGAGAGAAATCTTTAACCGAGAGAGATTCTCTTTCAGTCTGGGCGAGCTGCGCCATCGATTTGGGTTTCGCCCTCGGCCCGCCTTTGCCCCTGTGAGAGGCTCGGTGTCTGTTCCTGAATGGAAGTTTCCACATTAGGCTCTCCGGAGGCAGACCCAATCTATGAGGGAATTGCATTAGGCGGTGTGCATCTTGTCAGGGCCTTAACACTGAAGATGAGCTAATGAATGACAGGGAAGGAGGGGGAAGACACGTGCAGCCATTTTTATTTTAAAATTAATGGCGTTGGGGTGTCAATGCCAATCTGGGTTTTAAGGGATTTGGCCGTCTCACTTTTTAGTGGGCCCTCAAGACGAGTCCAAATGTTTGTGTATCCCCTGCCTCTGTGTGATTATAGATTGTATCTGTATTGTTGTGTTTATGTTGCTTTTGGTGTGTGTGTGTGTGTGTGTGTGTCTGTGTGTGTGTGTGTGTGTGTGTGAGTGAAGGATGAGTCATCTTGAATGGGAAAACAGTGTTCTATCCTGCTCAGCCCTCAATCTTTCCTCTCCGGCCCTCCTGGGACACTAAGTTCTGCCCAAACAGAATGAAGCCTTTATTCTAAAGAATAATATTCACACAATGAATTTAACACACATTCTCCATTTTAGCTGGGAGGGAGGTCTGTCTGTCTGTCTGTCTGTCTGTCTGTCTGTCTGTCTGTCTGTCTGTCTGTCTGTCTGTCTGTCTGTCTGTCTGTCTGTCTGTCTGTTTGTTTGTTAGTGTGTGCATTTACTTCCATAGCCACCTAAAAAGTTCCAGATTGCACCTTTAATGTAGATCCCTTCTAAAGTGTGAATGGCCCTCCTTCCTGTCTCTTGGTGTTGGGTAGGTAAACACTGTTTTGACAGGTATATCTGTGGTGACTGGACTTGTCCCTAAGTAAAGACATGAGGGATGGGCTTAATTAGGAAGTGATGTTGACACCCTATTCCCTATTTAGTGCACTACTTTTTGACCAGTGCCCATAGGGTGCCATGGGAGGCAGACTGTGAGTGAACCATGTGCAGCACTATGGAATACAGCTTGTTCTATTATACATCAAACACCATCAATGGGAACTGGGTTGAATGGGATGGAATGGTGTGTATAGGGCGGTTTTGGATTGAATGGGATGGAATGGTGTGTATTCATGGGTTGCACGTTGCATCACAATATTGTTTTGGACATTCGTTTTAGGGCTGATGCCCAACTGAGCATTCTACTCAATGCATCCTCATTGGGCGTTAATTAAGATTTGGTCTGAAGTGCATTACTGTGCCTTGAAAACACAATGACATTTCTAAAGAAGGCAAATAATTAGTAGGAAAACTTGTCATATTTTTGATGTCGCCAGATTGACTTTAGTTGCAGTATAACGTTAGCTAGCTAGCTAAGATTGAGGGGAGACCTCCAGATTTTAGCTAGCTAACGTTAGCATTGCTAGCTATTTTTGACTAACTTTGCTATCTAATGACAACATTGCCATCTGTCTAAAGTACATTTGACAACATGATGATGGCAAAGTTGTTTCCTACTAAATGTGTACAGACTTTAGCAATGCCATCGTATTCCCAAGCCCCTATAGTGTAGCCAAAACAGTCATTAGCCCCGTTCTACTTTTGAGCATCAATATGGCTGCGGCATTTGTAGAACGTTGATAACAATGGCAATGACGCAACCGAGTGACGTTGGTGCATCCATGAATAGGGCGGTTTTGGATGGAATGGGGTGTATAGGGCGGTTTTGGATTGGGATGGAATGGCGTGTATAGGGCGGTTTTGGATTGGATGGGGTGGAATGGCGTGTATAGGGTGGTTTTGGATTGAATGGCTACTGGCATTATCTGTGTGCTTCTAGTTTCAAGTTTTCAAGTTTTATTTGTCACATGCACAAGTACAGTGAAATACTTAACTTGCGACTTGTGAGCCCTTCCCAACAATGCAGAACATTGGTGCATGCATGGTTATGTGTGTACCTGTGCAGTTACGCTATATCTTTCAAAGTATGTATCGTAGGTGGATGCAATATTGTGCCTAGTGTAGCGGAGATGAGTCGGACTCACGCTCGCGTGTTCAGGTAGTCTTCCACCAGTTACACTGAGCTATGTCTGTAATTGACATGCCCCGTTTGTAAGTTCTTAAAGGGAAAACCAATGCGAGACAAGCGAGCCAGTTGCCGCAGCCCCTGATGTTTGTCCCTCAGGTCAATATTTGTTTCATTTTTTAGCACCGTGTCTTTCTGGCGTATTAATCTCCCGTCCCTCGAAATATGACATTTAATTACACCAGCATTAGAAAAATTCAGGTTTTGACAGTGTGGGTCCAGGCAAGAGAGATTGAACATCCCCTACAATAGGTTCACTGCCACCCCAGATGAATGACTTTTGTATATAGAGCATCCATTATGGCGGGAATGCAGACAAATTGGAGGGAAAGATTGATTAGCTGTGCCTGAATTGCTGTCATCTGAAATGTTAGCCTTTAATAGAAGCGATTTCTACCAAAGACGAAGGATTGGATTTGGAAAAAGGGCCTAAAGGAATCCACCAGAATCCTCAATTTACTTTCATATTGAGCCCCTTTATTAAAAATGCGTTAAAAGAGCACAGCTGCCTGGAAAACTGCTTTATATCTTCTCTGCTTTCAGTTTTCCTCTGAGCTCCGACACTGAATTAGAATTCCCATTCAAAGTAGGTCATCCTCTCTCCGGCACGCTTCCCCCTCTAATCCCTATCCAAAACACCTCTCGGAAAAGACAGAACGACCCCTCAATTCCCTTCTATGCAGACATTGTTATCTCTGTGGCTTACTTTGGAATTCTGCAAAACTATGGCTGCCGAGAATGCTGAATATACAGGCTGCAGAGTTTCAACCCCACCTCACCTGGCAAACCTCACACTAGAGTGTGACCTGGCAACTGACCTGACAACCCTATAAGCACATCTGGCAATGATCGCCTCATAATGATGACCTTTTTTTACTATACTACATTTTGGGCACATTTAGTGGGTCAAAATGTGGCAGATGGGAATTAAATGCTTAGAATCAGATTGTCATATAGCAGGGTTTCCCAAACCCGGTCCTGGGGCCTCCCATGGGTGCACGCTTTGATTATTTGAAACAGCTGTGTAGTGCTAGAGCAAAAACCAAAACGTGTACCCCTGGGAGGCGCCAGGACCGAGTTTGCAAAACCCTGTCATAGAGAATAGAGGACTTTGTCCATGCCATATATCTTCATCAGCACATACCCCACACTGGTGCATCTCACCTGACCATTTACCTGGCAGCACTCTTTTCACCTAACAATGCTATCCTCCCCCTGGCAACATTCAATCATCACACCGAACAACCTACTTACCTGATGACCTCATTCCAAAAAGCTTAGCTCCCCGTGCTGACCCTTGCCTCACCTCACTGGTCCTTGTCATTACCTGGCAACCAACTGCACTTGACAATAGAATGGTAATTATTTATCAATGTTTGACATTTTTTTGAATGACCTCTACCTGGCACGTCAATGGTATTGCCACACAATGACTTATTATGTCTCTGTCCTCTGATAGTAAATTAAAACCCTCTGGAGGGGTAGTCCTACACTGTACATAATGGCTCCAGTCTCTCTCAGCTCCCTTACTTGGTTCTAATCAAAGCCCATTGACAGGCACGATCAAAAGAAAACAAGAGAGTGGGCTTAATTGCGTCGCCGGAGAAAAACAGATAATCCCCTTTTAATTATTGAGAACAAAAGGTAAACTGCAGCGTACTTCAAGGCAACAACGTCCCCCCTTGATGGGTTGTCACCATGGCAATAGATCCGTCAGGTCCGGTCCTGGCACATCTCTCTGTGTGTGTGTGTGTGTGTGTGCCATACATAGCTCTGTTCCATGCCTGTCTCAGGAATACTTAGCTTCAAGGATGCCATTACAGAGAAGGCGGCATTAAGACGGCAGCATTGCAATGCTGTGTCTTTTATCTTCAGCAAACAGATGGCGTGTTGTTTCTTCAGGTCCTATAGGCTGTGTGGGTTGATGTCTTGCCTGCCATAATGGTGAATGGGATGATGTCATGGAAGGCTGTCGTGATGGGTGTGTGGTGTAGATGTATGGGCCTAGATGGATTTCAATACAGTATCTAGGCTTGTTGAATGTATACAACCAAGGGATTTTGTTGGTGATGTGGCGTCTTTGTGAGCTGCAATATGTAACTTTAAAGCTGCAATATGTAACTTTTTGGGCGTCCCGACCAAATTCACATAGAAATGTGTGTTATAGATCTGTCATTCTCATTGAAAGCAAGTCTAAGAAGCGGTAGATCCGTTTTATGTGTGCTATTTCTATGCTTCCCTTTCTTGCTTTGTCCCTTGCTTCCCTTTCTTAAGTTTAGTTTTTGCGTCTTAATTTCGTTTTGTACACCAGCTGAAAATACAATGTTTTTGGTTATGGAAAATATATTTCACAGCGGTTTAGATGGTACACTGATTCTGTACACTATACTTGCTTGAAATTAGGTGAACTATTAGAATTTTAGCAACCAGCAAATGGCGGAGCGATTTCTGCATAGTGCACCTTTAACAGTGGCAGTCTTATGGCTCTTATCGCATTAGAATGTAACATTTAACACATTTGTCCGACATCAGGATTCCAGCCACAATGCATTTATTAGATGACTTTTTTTTGTAATTCATGCTTTAAAGCTGACTTTAAAGCTCCATGGAAGCCTTGGGAATAATCCAGATAAATCCTGCCTAGGTGCGAACCCATAGACCTTTTCTCAAAAAGCCACATTGATTTGAAAACACAATCAAAAGCCACATCTTTTAATGCTTCATCTTATCTGTGACTTCGGGTTACTATGTCTCTCAAAGCCCAGTCGCATAGTCTAACCCAAGTTTGCAACATTATACAATACAGGCCTTGACTGCTCAACTAAGTTTATGTATTATTGAGTTTCAATCATATTAGTGGTGTGTTTGTGTGTGTGTGTGTGTGTGTGTGTGTGTGTGTGTGTGTGTGTGTGTGTGTGTGTGGGGAGAGAATGGAGAGGAATGATTAGCCTAGTTGTTTAATAATATTTTGTGTAATGCCGCTTAAGTTTTCTGAATCATTGTCAGGAAATCCTTGATGACTTCCACAGCATATTATTTCTATAGTAAACTAGCATGGAATTGGAAACAAACTTTTCAGCGATGGACTTAGGCTAGGTCCTGTTTTTTTATATTTTAATATTTAAACACAGTTGATTTCACACAATCAAAGGGCTTCCCTTGAGTAATGGAACCAGAATGCTAATGCCTGAACCAATTAGAATCATTTTATTACAGCCAGACTACCCCGCCCCTCACACACACACACACACACACACACACACACACACACACACACACACACACACACACACACACACACACACACATACACACACACACACACACACACGGCTCCTCAATGACAAAAACCAAAGCAGAAACATTAAACACTTTTTTAAATCTTCAAAGTCCAGCACTGTTACATTTAAAGATAACATTTTCACGGCCCACTAACCAAAGGCTTCTGTTTTGCCTACACAAATCACGTGGTGAAGTGACCTCATAAAATACAGAAGGCTAAAATCTGGCCAGACAAGACAGACAAGGAGCCTTGTTCTGCTGTGTGCTGGGTACGTGTCTGTCTAGTCCTCCTGGGGGGGGTGGCTTGTATCTGGCCCTCGTGGTTTGTGTGCATGCAGCCGTGCACGTATGTTTGTAGTTAGAGATGAAGAAACCTGCACAGCTAACATTTTAAAGAGCCCTTTTAAACCATCACAAAATCAGACTTCGCATTGTCTAAGCCACACATCACAGCAACACAGACCCCACCTACCCACCCAGGCATGTCCATGAACACACTGCATGTGAACACACATTATCTCTCATTATCTATAGCAGAGACTTGCACAGGAGGCTGGTGAGTGGAGGACGGCTCATAATAATGTCTGGAAACTGAATTAATGGAATGGTATTAAAACACACAGACACCATTTGTTTGACACCATTCCATGAATTCCATTCCAGCCATTACTATCAGCCAGCCCTCCCAAATTAAGGTGCCACCAGCCACCTGTGGCAGAGAGGCATGCTCTCTCGCAACACTTCGGAGGAGTAGTGTCATTGAAGTGGTTGTAGAATGCGTCACACCAACGTGCTCTTTGCAGAGTAAGGCATGTGTGTGTGTGTGTGTGTGTGTGTGTGGAAAGTGTTGATTAACATGCTGATTAGGAACAGGGTGGTGGTGTGAGGGATAGACATGGATTATGTGACAGGGGATGTGTGTTTTTGGGGTGTAGACAGTACGAGACTGTGTTTGAATGGTACACAGGGAAAGTGTGTGTGTGTGTGTGACATTTCCTCAGGCCCTTAACTCCCCCTAACAGCTGTGTTGTGTTGAGCTTAAGGGCTTTCTGCTTGGTCGTCAATGACAGGCTTTGCCTATCTGTGTCTGTCTGGCACCACTGGTTTTTGTGGGCAATGTGTGGCTAGGTTGTTTGTGTGTGTGTGTGTGTGTGTGTGTGTGTGTGTGTGTGTGTCTGTCTGTCTGTCTGTCTGCCTGCCTGTCTGTCTGTCTGTCTGTCTGTCTGTCTGTCTGTCTGTCTGTCTGTCCAGGTTGTGCTTCTGTGTGTGTGTGTGTGTGTGTGTGTGTGTGTGTGTGTGTGTGTGTGTGTGTGTGTGTGTGTGTGTGTGTGTGTGTGTGTGTGTGTGTGTGTGTGTGTGTGTGTGTGTGTGTGTGTGTGTGTGTGTGTGTGTGTGTGTGTGTGTGTGTGTGTGTTTGGTTTCCCCTGATCAAGGCTGGCCTGATTCTCCTGACGGCCCCTGCAGGTAAATCCCCCCAACAGCCTGCTCAGAGTCTGGGCCCACTGCTGCCACACACACACACACACACACACACGCGCGCGCGCGCACGCTCCTCACACTCACTCAGACAGACCAAGACCAGACACACTTCCATAAAAAACTGTCTGGGGAGACCTAGCCTTGACCCCACACATCCAGAGACCAGACAGACCAAGCCAGACACACACCACACCACTCACTAGTCAGAACTGGTCCAAAGCAAAGTCAAATAAGCTCTCAAACACATTCTCTCTCTTTCTCTCTCTTTCTCACACACACACACACACACACACACAGCAAGACGGACAATTTTTCTAAAGTCTAGAGATTATCATATGCCACACGCACCACTCTGGACAGCCAGAAATAAACCAACAGGACAGCTGGTATGATGGCTCCACTATAACATTCTGTTATATTTATACACCAGTTATTGTGATTCCACAACTACTGTACATTTACATTGTCATTTAGCAGACGCTCTTATCCAGAACAACATACAGGAGCAATTAGAACCAGTAACCTTTCGGTTACTGGCCCAACGCTCTTAACCGCTAGGCTACCTGCCGCCCTCACCGCTCTCCAATCTGGTATCCACTGACTGGAGAGCTGGCATCTTGACCACACACGTCACCAAGCCTCAAGGGTGGACAGAACAGGATTTGCTATCTACAGACGGGTTGGTTGTTTAGCAATAAAACCGACACGTGCGCAACTATTGGCAAAACAGACGGGGTTGGCTTAGATTGTTGACAACATGTAAACTATATTTAATCTCCAATGTTTATTGAAAACATAAATACATTTGCAAAATGAGCACTTGTTGTCTCTCAAATTCATCATTGCGGTTGTTGGTTAGCTAGCTAGCGAATTTTTCCCATATTAGCATTGACCTGAAATCAGTCAAAACACCTCAAATCAAGACATGGTATCAATAACAAGACGAAACGAGCTGAAACGAGCCGCTTACAATTCCCCACATGGCCGTTTTCTTGTAATTCTTGCTAGCAATCTGGCCATCCAGAATTACAACAACATGCTGACTTCTGCCCCATGGAAGCACCTACATCGTTTTCCTGACATTGTCAGCTAACCCATCTATATCCATCTATCATGCAGTCACAGACACATTACTCATGCTTCGTGACTTGGATATATGCCTCTCAGGTGACTCTGAAGGGAAGCAACAGACTTCCATCTATTAATGAGGACACTTGGTACACTAAAACTGTATTTGATATGAATGATCAGTATGGGGTTTTACTGCCCTGTCTCTCTATTGGAGTCTCTAATACAAGTTATTTTAAGAGCACATTGGATAAGTGATACTGTTTTCAGTCTCTGTTACATTTCACTGTTGACATTTGTCTTCCTCTCTTTCTTGGTTCCTCTCCCTGAGTCCCTCTTTCTCTCTTTTCTTCCATCCCGTTCTCATTTCAGCTCCTGAAAGGCTGTACTTGGCACAGCTAAGACCAGAGAGATCACATCTCGCCCTTCTGACCACTCTGTTCTAGTCCCCCTGTCCATTTTCACACGATCAGTCTGAACAAAGGGTGGCCATATCAGAGAAGCCAATGTCCTTTGACCCTTTAACAGAATCGCTTTAGCCTCCCGTGGGATAAAAAAGAGAGAGAGGGTGACTGGAGAGAGCAACAATGGCCCAGTCAGGGACTAGCCAGGGAGCAGACTTAAAAGTGAATAATAAGGCTTTAGGGATCTGACGTGCAATACAATCGGAGGGTGTAGAGGGCTACGTTAGGCTCTAGGGACAGTCATTATTTATTGATTGATTTGATTCATTAAAATAAGTGAATACATTTCATATGTTATTTTGTATATAAACTACTATTTGGGAGATTGAATCCAGGCTGGTGGTAGATTTGCTGTATCACAGTACTTGACGTGAAAGGTTTAAGTTGTGTCCCGAGACCTAGAAACAAAACAATAGCTGAAAGTGCAGTTGTTGGATGGTCATCTCAAAGTGGGTTTTCTTTTCTCCAAGGGCAAAACACAGCTCGCCAAGACCTGATCAACAACCCCGGCATTCTGACTAAAATAGCCAATTAACTTCCTCCATCACCTTCCAGATAGGGAGAAGGTGTACAATTTGTGGATGGGAATCTAATTTAAACGGAACACACCTCGCGCCCTCCAGGACGCAGCAAAAAATCAAATCTGGTAAATATGATGACTTGCACTTGCTGCTCAATATTGGGTTTGGCCATCTGAGCAGCTCCCTGAGCTCAGCTCCAGGACAGGATAGGGGAGGGAGGGTATGTGGAGGTAGTCTAGCCAGTACAGAGGCTTGGTCTCTGGATACCTCTGGGGGAGGGGAGAGGCACTTAGAGGTGGGTGGACCTCCAAGGTCATGCAGTAATGCACTACTTAAATTAAATCTCTATCTAAATGTGTTTGTTTGTGTACGCGAGTGCGCGCATCTCAATATGTGTATGTGTGTGTGTGTGCCTTCGTGTATGTGTGAGTGTGCTAGCAGATGTGTGTGTGAACGAAATGGGCTTTAGGTGCTGTCCTGACTCATTAACCATGTACTTTCTCTCTCTCTCTCTCTCTCTCTCTCTCTCTCTCTCTCTCTCTCTCTCTCTCTCTCTCTCTCTCTCTCTCTCTCTCTCTCTCTCTCTCTCTCTCTCTCTCTCTCTCTCTCTCTCTCTCTCTCTCTCTCTCTCTCTCTCTCTCTCTCCCTCTCTCTCTCTCTCTCGCTCTCTCTCGCTTTCTCTCTCTCCTCCCTTTCTCTCTCTCTCTCGCTCTCTCTCTCGCTTTCTCTCTCTCACTCTCTCCTTCTGGGACTTACTGCACTGGGCTGTCACTCCACTGATGACTCTGACCCCAACAACATTCTCATCTCCCACCTCTGCAGCGGCCCACCACAATGCTGCAGCCAATGACAACAGTTCTCCTCAGTTACACAATCTTCACCTCCATCTTGTTTTCAGAGATGGTTATTGATGGGGCTGTCTTGTGGGAACATTTGGCCGGAGGTGCTCGCAATGCGGCGACGTCACTGTTATATATCCCCTCTAATGTATTCTTCAGGGGAGGGGAGGGGGAGGAGACGTCCCACAGAGCTGTGACATTCACTCTTTCCTCCTCCACTACACCTCTCTCTCTCTCTTCTTTTTTATGGAAGCTGTGGATGGGGTTATGTTTAGGTTGCCTGTCCGGAATCAGCACTGTCTCTCTTTCACTCTATCTTGCTCTCTCATTCTCACCTCCCATTCCCCCAATCACCTTCTCTCTCTCTCATCTCTCTCTATTTCTCTATCACAGTTAATCTCTCCACCTTTGATTACCATTTCACTTTTCTCCCTCTCTCACTCACTCCTTTCTCTCACCTTCTCAAGTTTCATTTATTTTGTGTTCACTCTCTCTCCCTCTTTCTCCCTCCCTCTGTATGTGTGTGTGTTTGTCCTCCCTCCCTCTCTTTCTCATACATACAGTATTGTGGTCCTCTGTAGCTCAGCTGGTAGAGCATGGCGCTTGTAACGCCAGGGTAGTGGGTTCGATCCCCGGGACCACCCATACGTAAAAATGTATGTGCACATGACTGTAAGTCGCTTTGGATAAAAGCGTCTGCTAAATGGCTTATTATTATATTATATTATATATTGGCAGTGTGCACACACAGGCAATTTCCTGAGTGCTGCAACCACCGTAGCTCATTTAATTAACAGAACGAGGAGGGTTGTCACTGTCAGAGCTCTTCCACGGAACAGGGCAGTCCTCTGTGACTTCCTGTCATATCCTGTAGAAGACAGGTCCGCCTCGCCTTTGTTGTTTTTCCTGGGAGGATTGAGTTCTAGATTATAGGCATATCCTTCAGCCACCAGTTTGATATACTGTATGTCCTGTCTTCCACTGTGTTGACTTTACATGCATACCCCACCCAGTAGTGTGTATTGAAGAGTCTGATCTGGCTTTGTGTGGCGGTACTCACTACTCTCTCGCGTCTATTGTCGTTAAACAATGTGGCCCTGAAACTTGTTTGTTTATCATTTAGAGGACTGAAGGGCAGTGGTGGAAAAAGTACCAAGTTGTCATACTTGAGGAAAAGTAAAGATACCTTAATAGAAAATGACTCTGGTAAAAGTGAAAGTCACCCAGTAAAATATTACTTGAGTATAAATCTAAAAGTATTTGGTTTTAAATATATTTAAGTATCAAAAGTAAAAGTATAAATCATTTCACATTCCTTATATTGAGCAAAACAGACGGCACCATTTTATGTCAAAAAAATTATACTTACTGATAGCCAGGGGCACAGTCCAACACTCAGACATAATTGACAAACAAAGCATGTGTGTTTAGTGAGTCCGCCAGATCAGAGGCAGTAGGGATGACCATGGATGTTCTCTTGATAAGTGTGTGAATTGAACCATTTTCCTGTCCTGCTAAGCATTCAAAATGTAACAAGTACTTTTGGGTTTTAGGGAAAATGTATGGAGTAAAAAGTACATCATTTTCTTTAGGAATGTAGTGAAGTAAAAGTAAAAGAAATAGTACCAATTTTAATAGTAAAGTACAGACACCCCAAAAAACGACTTAATTAGTACTTTAAAGTACTTTTACTGAAGTACTTTACACCACTGCTGAAAGGGTGCAAAGTGCAAAATCAAAGAAGAGGAGGAACAGGCGCTCTGACTGGAGTAAATTTTATTTATCTGAGTGTGTTTCGTCTTAATGTGTATGTAGTATGTAGTAATGTGTCGTGCAACCACTAGGGAAAAACTGCAGAGTGCCCTTTTTTAATCAGTGTGATATTATACTTGCCCTGCTGGATTTTGGTACGTTTGCAGAGACCACCCAAAGGCCTTTAACCCGTTACTTTGGTCTTGAGCAGATAATAATAGACCTCACAAGAGACCGACGTACAGAGTCAAGATCAGCTTCCAACACCATCACAAGAGACTGGATATGTTCCACAAAACAGTACCGGAAAGATTGATGATCTGTTATTGATTGGAGTGTAGTTTGTTTGGAAGATGGACCCAGGTACAGTATACCCATCTTCTTTCAGATCCACAAAGCAGGGTCAACGGGGGCATTGTCATTACATGAAGATAAATGATCTTCATTGATGGGAAGTGTGTGTGTGTGTCTGTGTGTGTGTGTGTGTGTGTGTGTGTGTGTGTGTGTGTGTGTGTGTGTGTGTGTGTGTGTGTGTGTGTGTGTGTGTATCTCTGTATCTCTGTATTTGTGTTTGAAATCTGTGCACGGCTGGACCTCGAGGACTCTGTTATGAGTGAGAGAGAAAGTGAACGGGATTCAATCAAACCAATACAAATCATGTGAAAGCAGTCATCACTTCTCCAACAACATGATGTGAAAGCAGTCATCACTGCTCCAACAACATGATGTGAAAGCAGTCATCACTACTCCAACAACATGATGTGAAAGCAGTCATCACTACTCCAACAACATGATGTGAAAGCAGTCATCACTACTCCAACAACATGATGTGAAAGCAGTCATCACTGCTCCAACAACATGATGTGAAAGCAGTCATCACTGCTCCAACAACATGATGTGAAAGCAGTCATCACTGCTCCAACAACATGATGTGAAAGCAGTCATCACTTCTCCAACAACATGATGTGAAAGCAGTCATCACTTCTCCAACAACATCTACACACATAGTAAATTCAGTCTCAGAGCAATTGGAGGCCGCGTGTCTCCAATCTTTAATAAACCAATTTCACTCGAGAAAATAATCAAATTATTTACTTTTTA
Organism: Coregonus clupeaformis; assembly: GCF_020615455.1. Lineage (NCBI taxonomy): Eukaryota > Metazoa > Chordata > Actinopteri > Salmoniformes > Salmonidae > Coregonus > Coregonus clupeaformis. The sequence continues at coordinate 460,574 of NC_059202.1, read as the reverse complement.
TATGCTCCCATTCAGCTGTTCTCAGACATGTAGGCTGATGTAGACGTTATGGAGTCAGATGCAAACATTCAGTCCATATACAGAGAGTTACAAGTGTTCTGAAGGAGGTTTGGAGTGGAGTGAAGGGTTCTTGGCCAGGATTATTTAGGACATGTCTCAGCATGCAGTCTGGTCTCTCCCATGCAAAGTAGCGCAGACAGAAAGAGGTGACGTGTACGGCAGGCAGAGTGCTACTGTTGGAGATTAGCCTCAGTGTGGTCTGAGGTTGCACTGCTTGTGCTTTCATAATCAGTGTTCAGTACTTCACGGTACCACTCATGCTATACTGTCAAAATGGCTCTGGATTTGACTGAAATGTAGGCCTACTGCATTGTGTTGTATTGCACTGCTGTTTCATTGCACTGAGCTGTACTCTGCTCCCCCTCCCTCCAGTGCCAATGTCCTTGTGCCAGTCAGCCACCCACTGTGAGTGGCTCTCATCTGCTTATCCCATCCCATGACAGGGTGTACTAGACCTGCAGCCTGGGCTTAGCCTCACACCATAACCAGGCTGCAGGAGAAAGGGAGGGAGAATCTAGAATAGAGAGAAGGAGAGGAGGAGGAAGGGAGTGAAGGAGAGGACAAGAAGAGGAGAGAAAAGAGAACAGAAAAAATAGTGCGATGGAAGAAAGATCTGTTGTCAACTTGGCACTAAATCACATGGAGGGATGTACTGGAGTAACACCACATTTTCTATATTGATAAATCCATTATTTTATCAACATCACGGGCCTCATGACATACACTGTGACAGGGATGTGAAGATTCAGGTGGAGGACTTATATTCACGCCTACGGTATTGTTTTATTGGTACTCCCTGTAGGAATGTGCTTTGAAACTGTTGCCCTGGATACATCCCAAATGGTACCATATTCCCTACATAGTTCACTACTTTTGGCCAGAGCCCTGGTCAAAAGTAGTACACTATGTAAGGAATATGGTACCATTTGGGAAGCAGTCCCTGCTTTACAGCGAGATGGTGTATTTTCCGTCTCTCTTGTTTTGATATGCTGATACTGATTGAACGCGCCCACTCGGCGAACGGTGGTGGGCGGATCTGTTGACATCACCATGGCAACTGTAAACACTCTCCGCTCTCGAAACTACAGTTTCTCAGCTCCCAATTAATTTAGTGAAAAAGCTCATGTTCTCTCTGTGTGTCACATTCGTTGAGTACAGGATTGGACCAAGATGCAGCGTGGAATGCATACATGTTTATTCACTAAGTTAACACACGACAAAACAACAAAAGCAATGTAACGTGAAGCTCACAATGGCTACACACAAACAAGCCAAACGAGAGTCAAGATCCCACAACATAGGTAGGCAAAATGGCTACCTAAGTATGATCCCCAATCAGAGACAATGATCGACAGCTGCCTCTAATTGGGAACCACACCCGGCCAACATAGAAATACCAATCATAGATATTCACATCACATAGATATTCACACCCTGACCAAACCAACTAGCGAACTCTATGTCAGGGCGTGACACTGTGTTTCTGTGATGCTGTCGCAATGTCCCCAGGCAGTGTGTGCTGGTTGTCACTCTTTCTGAGAAATGGACACTTCATTTTTTCGCTACTTTGGTGAACTGGTGTGACTGGGTTTCTTTAAACACGTCTTTTGGGTTTGTTTCCACCTGTCATGGCTGCCATGTAACACGCCAGTAATGCTTCACACTTATAGCTCTTCTGCCCCAGAGGGTCCTGGAAGACTCGAGAAACTTCAGCTCATCGCCCCACACCCAACCCAACCCTGTACATGCACGTTCACACATGTGCACGCACGCACACTCTTAACCTCACCTACGCCCTACCCTCATCCCCCACCATATCTTGTTATGCAGCCCTCTGTTGAACATGTCTTGACAAATCTCCCATCTACACTACTGAAGCTTATATGCAATGGTTTTGACTAACATTATCTTGGTTTTGAATAACATTATCTTGATTTTGACTGACAATGCTCACCCACTGTTTCTAGATGGAAAGTCAATGGAAAGGTGGATTGAATCTGGGCCAATTTGGGCCAGAGTAAATAACGCCCATTTAACTGAATTTGTTTTCTTGAAGAGATCAAGGTTGTTTAATGGATAAACCAGGTGCAATATGTTATAGGATGCTAATCAGGTAGATCAGAGGTCAGAAAGACTTGCATAAGGAACAGCAGGTCAAAATCTCTCTGTGGATCTAGGGCGAAAACAGGCACCGCTACACTAGCCTACTTTACCTGATAAAACTAAAGGGTGAATCCTAACACCCACTTGAATTTTCACTTAGTCATTTATTGATGACATCAATGGGAGAGTGAGTGAAAACTTAGATTTCAACCCTTACATGCAATCATTGCCTCCTGAGGATGATTATAGAATCGTCGTGATCCACAGAGCCACCAACCCCCATAACCTCCCCTTCATCCACCTCCCACCACACACCACCCTTCTTATCGACAGCCTTCATCCCAGCCGGCCCTCTCCGGTCCTGGCTTGGCAGCGGCTCGACATGCCCCGACACGTCCCCTGCCAACCACACTCCCAGTCAACCAGAAATGGCCTTCCCTTGACCCGTCTCCTGACAGGTTACTGTATTGTTTACAACATAAAAGACCTCACACTACACCACTATACAATGTATGCCTCGTTTGGTATGTAGACAGCAAATAAAAGTGTTGCAGTCTGAGTTAGTGGTTATACAGTACAGCACCAGTGTGAAGGTGTCAGTGCTGGGACCGGTTCAAACCGGCCCAAAGCAAACTGAGGGAGGTCAAAGCTGGAAGCTCTGTATGTTACAGAGAGAGTGTGTGGGTGTGAGAGAGAGAGAGAGAGAGAGAGAGAGAGAGAGAGAGAGAGAGAGAGAGAGAGAGAGAGAGAGAGAGAGAGAGAGAGAGAGAGAGAGAGAGAGAGAGAGAGAGAGAGAGAGAGAGAGAGAGAGAGAGAGAGAGAGAGAGAGAGAGAGAGAGAGAGTGAGCAGGTGGAGGAATGAGGGAGCAAGGGGAAGATTGATAGATAAGGAGGGGAGAATTTTAATGAAGCATATATTTGTGGGAGGGAAGGAAAAAGCAGTTTTCTATGGTATTTTTGGTAGTCTAGTACTGCACCTAAAAGGACACATTTGTATGCTCTCTGATATGATTATGGCCTTAACAGTAATGTCACTCCTAAAACCTGCATTTATCACATTTTGTTTTGTTGTTGCCACAGTAGCAGGGTTGACAAAGTCCCCTGAATACCAAATCCGATAGCGTAGCAGCTCTATCATCCCCCTCTTCCTGGCATTTGGGTTTTCTCCCCAAGCCACACAGGCTTATTGTTTACCTTGCTACTGTACCGATGGCTGGGGGAATTCCAGAAACAATGAATGACTGACTAATGGCCCACGGTGGCATTTACCTGTTTTACATAATAGCCACTCTGGTTGAGAGATTGGAAGTGCTTTGTGACAAGGTGACAGGAAGGCTCGTCGAACCCCAGAGAGGTGGCCACCCGCCAAAAGGTCAAAGCCCAGACCCACCTGTGGTCCTGTGCGGATCAGCTGGTAGAGTATGATGCTTTTAACACCAGGATAGTGTGTTTGATTCCCATTGTTGGGGCCACAAATAGGAAAATGTATACCCTCACTACTTTAAGTTGCTTTGGATAACAATGCTTAATGGCATGTGAATCAGAAGGATGTGCTGAGTGTACTGTGTGTAAATCAATATACCTATATAGTTTTTTGTTTACTGTATTTGTATTGTGTATTCTGTATGTTGACTATGTGTCTGTCTTCTGTTTGTACTTAGTCTATTGCTGGCAGTACCTGTTCACTAAGTCAATGTACTTGGCGAATAACGTGATTCTGATTCTGAAAGAGAGAGGACCTAGAACAGGGTTTTCCGAACTAGGGGTCGCGACCCCATGTGGGGTCGCCTGATTTGAAAATGGGGTCACGAGAGAAACTCTGAAATAAAATACATAAAATCGCACTTGGTTCATAGAACCGGGGTTACATGATTAACCTCCGGTAGCAGCTAAATGTGGTTGTAATAAACAGAGTGGTTCCTGTTTCCTTCCTACAAATGTGGCTCTATCTTTTAAACCGTTTAAGGTACAAAATATTATATGACTCTCAGGAAAACATACAGTGCCTTCAAAAAGTATTCACACCCCTTGACCTTTCCACATTTTGTTGTTACAGCCTGAATTTAATTGGATTAAATTGTGATTTTTTTGTCACTGGCCTACACACAATACCCCGTAATGTCAAAGTGGAATTATGTTTTTTGAAATGTTTACAAATTAATTAAAAATGAAAAGCTGAAATGTCTTGAGTATTCAACCCCTTTGTTATGGCAAGCCTAAATAAGTTAAGGATTAGAATTGTGCATAACAAGTCACATAAGTTGCATGGACTCACTCTGTGTGCAATAATAACATGACATTGAATATTCCTTTGAACATGGGGAAGTTATTACACTTTGGATGATGTATCAATACACCCAGTCACTACAAAGATAAAGGCGTCCTTCCTAACTTAGTTGCTGTAGAGGAAGGAAAACGCTCAGGGATTTCACCATGAGGCCAATGGTGACTTTAAAACAGTTTAATGGCTGTGATAGGAGAAAACTGAGGATGGATCAACAACATTGTAGTTACTCCACAATACTAACCTAATTGACAGAGTGAGAAGAAGGAAACCTGTAAAGAATACAAATATTCCAAAACATGCATCCTGTTTGTAACAAGGCACTATAGTAAAACTGCAGAAAATGTGGCAAAGCAATTAACTTTTGTCCTGAATACAAAGTGTTATGTTTGGGGCAAATCTAATACAACACATTAATGAGTACCACTCTCCATATTTTCAAAAATAGTGGTGGCTGCATCATGTTATGGGTATGCTTGTAGTCATTAAGGACTGTGGAGTTTTTCAGGATAAAAAATAATTGGAATGGAGCTAAGCACAGGCAAAATCCTAGAGGAATACCTGGTTGTCTGCTTTCCACCAGACATTGGGAGATGAATTCCCCTATTAGTAGCCATATCTAGGAAAACCAAAATTCCAAAGGCTGGGCCTAATATAGTGTATAAGAGGTCATACAATACGTTTTGTAGTGATTCTTATGTTGATGATGTAAAGAATATTTTCTGGTCTGTGGTGTGTAATGAAGAGCAACCAGACTCTGCACTTGACACATTTTTGAAATTGCTTATTCCAGTTACTAATAAGCATGCACCCATTAAGAAAATGACTGTAAAAACTGTTAAATCTCCTTGGATTGATGAGGAATTTAAAAATTGTATGGTTGAGAGGGATGAGGCAAAATGTATGGCAAATAAGTCTGGCAACCCAACTGATTGGCAAACATATTGCAAATTCAGAAGTCATGTGACTAAACTAAATAAAAATAAAAAGAAGCTATACTATGAAACAAAAATAAATGATATAAAGAATGATAGTATAAAGCTTTGGAGGACCTCTGTCACGCCCTGGCTCTGGGGACTATGTTATGTTGAGCCAGGGTGTGTAAGTCTATGTTTTGTATATCTATGTTGGCCTGAGTGACTCCCAATCAGAGGCAACGAGTGTCAGCTGGTTGTCTCTGATTGGGAGCCATATTTAACTATCGGTCTTTTCACTTTGTGTTGTGGTTTCTTGTTCCTTTTGGTTTGTGTATCGAAGGACTTCCGTTTCGTTCGTTGTTTTGATCGGGTGATCTGTTTAATAAATAATATGTACGCATTCAACGCTGCGCATTGGTCCTCCTCCTTAGCGAACGTGACAGAAGAAACCACCAAGACAGGACCAAGCAGCGTGAAGAGGAGAGAGGAAGGACCTTGGATCAGGGGAGTAGGAGTTTCGGCTGGGCCACGCTAAGTGAAGAGAGAGAGGCTGGTCTACGAAGCAATGGATCGAGAGTCTGGCGAGAGCTAGGGAGGCCTGGTCCACGGGGAGGAGAGAACCCCAGAAAATGTTTAGGGGGGCTCACGACGTGGACGACGGGCAGCCGGAGGCCGCGATGGAGCGGTCCAGCGGGTGTGCAGAGAGGCCGCCAGGTTAAGGGGGCCACTGGTCACAGAGGAGAGGGAAAGTGTGGAGGCACGGCCGAGAGGTACTGGGGTGTATTACCAGTCCGGTCCGGCCCGTTCCTGATCCCTGCATAGGGGCCAGTGGCGTGTGTCCCCAGTGCGGTTCGGCCTGTTCCTGCCTCTCGCACCGAGCCTGTGGTGCGGCGTCGTCAGCCCTGTCCGGCCCGTTCCTGCTCTCCGTACCAAGTCGGTGGTGCGCGTCGCCAGCCCGGTCCGGCCCATTCCTGCTCTCCGCACCAAGTCTGTGGTGCGCGTCGCCAGCCCAGTCCGGCCCATCCAAGCTTCCCGCACCAAGCCAGTGGTGTGCGTCGTCAGTCCGGCCGTCGTTCCTGCTCTCCGCACCAAGTCTATGGTGCGTTTGCGTCCAACCCTGTCCGGCCCGTTCCTGCTCTCCACACCAAGTCTGTGGGTGCGCGTCGCCAGCCCAGTCCGGCCCATCCAAGCTCCCCCGCTCAGGTCGGTGGTGCTGCGTGCAACCGGTCCGGCTCATTCCTGCTCCCCACCAGTCAGGTGCGCCCCGTCCAGCCCGGTCCGGCCCGTTCCTCCTCCACGCATCAAGCCAGGGGTGTGCGTCGTCAGTCCAGCACAACCCGTGCCTGGGTCTGTCCGGGCCGGATCCGCCGCCGAGAGTGCCCACCCGGTCCCTCCCTGTTGTGGTTGTTTGGCGGCCGGAGTCCGCGCCTTTGGGGGTACTGTCGCGCCCTGGCTCTGGGGACTATGTTATGTTGAGCCAGGGTGTGTAAGTCTATGTTTTGTATATCTATGTTGGCCTGGTGACTCCCAATCAGAGGCAACGAGTGTCAACTGGTTGTCTCTGATTGGGAGCCATATATTAACTATCTCGGTCTTTTCACTTTGTGTTGTGGTTTCTTGTTCCTTTTGGTTTGTGTGTATCGAAGGACTTCACGTTTCGTTCGTTGTTTTGATCGGGTGATCTGTTTAATAAATAATATGTACGCATTCAACGCTGCGCATTGGTCCTCCTCCTTAAGCGAACGTGACAACCTCAAATGACATTTTGGGAAAAAAGGCAAACTCGGCTCCATCATTCATTGAATCAGATGGCTCATTCATCACAAAACCCACTGATATTGCCTACTACTTTAATGACTTTCATTGGCAAGAATAGCAAATTTAGGCATGACATGCCAGCAACAAACGCTGACACTACACATCCAAGTATATCTGACCAAGTTATGAAAAACAAGCATTGTACTTTTGAATTCCGTAAAGTGAGTGTGGTAGAGGTGAAAAAATGATTGTTGTCTATCAACAATGACAAGCCACCGGGGTCTGACAACTTGGATGGAAAATTACTGAGGATAATAGCGGTCGATATTGCCACTCCTATTTGCCATATCTTCAATTTAAGCCTACTAGAAAGTGTGTGCCCTCAGGCCTGGAGGGAAGCAAAAGTCATTCCACTACCCAAGAATAGTAAAGCCCCCTTTTACTGGCTCAAATAGCCAACCAATCAGCCTGTTACCAACACTTAGTAAACTTCTGAAAAAAATGGTGTTTGACCAGATACAATGCTATTTTACAGTGGACAAATTGACAACAGAATTTCAGCATGCTTATAGAGAAGGACATTCAACAAGCACAGCACTTACACAAATGACTGATGATTGGCTGAGAGAAATTGATGATAAAACACTTGTGGGGGCTGTTTTGTTAAACTTCAGTGCGGCTTTTGACATTATCGATCATAGTCTGCTGCTGGAAAAACGTGTGTGTTATGGCTTTACACCCCCTGCTATATTGTGAATAAAGAGTTACTTGTCTAACAGAACACAGAGGGTGTTCTTTAATGGAAGCCTCTCCAACATAATCCAGGTATAATCAGGAATTCCCCAGGGTAGCTGTTTAGGCCCCTTACTTTTTTCAATCTTTACTAACGACATGCCACTGGCTTTGAGTAAAGCCAGTGTGTCTATGTATGCGGATGACTCAACACTATACACGTCAGCTGCTACAGCAACTGAAATGACTGCAACACTTAACAAAGCACTGCAGTTAGTTTCAGAATGGGTGACAAGGAATAAGTTGATCCTAAATATTTCCTAAACTAAAAGCATTGTATTTGGGACAAAACATTCCCTAAACCCTAAACCTCAACTAAATCTTGTTATGAATAATGTGGAAATTGAGCAAGTTGAGGTGACTAAACTGCTTGGAGTAACCCTGGATTGTAAATGGTCATGGTCAAAACATATTGAAACAACAGTAGCTAGGATGGGGAGAAGTCTGTCCATAGTAAAGTGCAGATTTAAAAAACAGGTAAAAATACACCTTATGGAACAGCAGGGACTGTGAAGAGAGACACACAAAGGTACAGACACATGCATACACATACATTGTAGTATTGTTGTATGGTGGTATTATACATTTTGTATTGTAGATATGTAGTGGTGTAATAATGTTATATGATGTACTGTTTTATCTTTTGTTTTATATGTAATGTAAGTGTTTAATGTGTTTGGACCCCAGGAAGAGTAGCTACTGCCTTGGCAGCAGCTAATGGGGATTCCTAATAAATACAAATACAAATACCTTTCAGCAGGACAATAACCTAAAACACAAGGCCAAATCTACACTGGAGTTGTTTACCAAGAAGACAGTGAATGTCCCTGAGTGACCGAGTTTTGATTAAAATCTAATTGAAAATCTATGGCAAGACCTGAAAATGATTGTCTAGCAATGATCAACAACTAATTTGACAGAGCTTTGCAAAAATGGCTAAAATCATGTTTTCACTGTCATTATGGGGTATTGTGTGTAGATGGGTGAGAAAAATGAATAATTTAATAAATTTTGAATTCAGGCTGTAACACAACAAAATGTTGAGTAAGTCAAGGTGTATGAATACCTTCTGAAGGCACTACATGTGTATTCGGTTTCCTACTACAATGCCCACAAGCCTCACATGACTCATTAGAACAGAGTGGAAAAAAACAGGCACTAAATCAGACTGGGGGAAAAAGAACAGAAGAGCATACAAATGTGTTGCCTAATGATCTTCTGAACTACCCAATACCTTTCTGACACATTTCAGTCACTTCAAACCATACTTCCTTCAGATTTAAATAGCCTACTGTCAAAAGCACTGGCTGTGTCCAAATACCCATGCTTGCATCCTAAATAGTAGCCGTTTTGAGTATGCGAAATAATAAAGTTTAATAGCAATCAAGTATACTTTAAATGCCCGGATGTCATACTCATTTCGGCTTTGACAACAACTGATCAATTAGATATGGGGATGCGCTACCGAAATCAATGAACGAACGAATTGCAAAAATCTCTGAAGCTGGAGACTCTTATCTCCCTCAATAACTTTAAGCATCAGTTGTCAGAGCACCTTACCGATCACTGCACCTGTACACAGCCCATCTGAAATTAGCCCACCCAACTACCTCATCCCTATATTGTTATTTATTTTGCTCTTTTGCACCCCAGTATCTCTATTTGCACATAATCTCTTGCACATCTAGCATTCCAGTGTTAATACTATTGTAATTATTCTGCACTATAGCCTATTTTTGCCTTACCTCCATAACATGCACATTTGCACACACTGTATATATATTTTCTGTTGTATTTCTGACTTTATGTTTTTTACCCCATATGTAACTCTGTGTTGTTTTTATTGCACTACTTTGCTTTATCTTGGCCAGGTCGCAGTTGTAAATGAGAACCTGTTCTCAACTGGCTTACCTGGTTAAATAAAGGTGAAATAAAAAAATAAAAAAAAATGAATAGCGGGAAACAACGCAATCGTGCATTACAGAAAGTGAAAATAGAATGTTTTATAATATGTGGATTTTCACAATTCGAGTATGGTTTAAATGCCAGGATGTTTTACATATTTTGGCTCTTCATCTAGTAGAATTCGATGCACACTTTTCCACAATGCATTGGCCCTAGTTCTCTTCAAGTAGCCAAACAACAAAACTAGGCTACTTAATTGGGAAGATGCCTGAGGATCACCCCAGCACCCGGAGGGCTCCAGATATCCCGACCACGGACGTTCGACGGGACGTCCAAAGGATTCCTCCTCCAACTGGAGCTCTATTTCTCCAGCATCAGGCTGGCCCCATCGGAGCGGGAGAAGGTGTCCGTCCTCGTTTCCTGCCTCTCTGGGAAAGCCCTGGAGTGGGCCAACGCGGTTTGGAACGAAGGAGGAGCCACGTTGGAGAACTATGGGGAGTTCGCTCGCCTCTTTCGGGCTGTCTTCGATCACCCGCCCGAAGGTCGAGAGGTGGGCGAGCGGCTGGTCCACCTGAGGCAGGGGACGAGGACCGCGCAGGAGTTCGCGTTGGAGTTTTGGACTCTTGCAGCGGGGTCCGGGTGGAACGAGCGGGCCCTGATCGACTATTCCGGTGCCATCTGCGGGAGGACGTCCGACGGGAGCTAGCCTGCCGGGACACCATGTTGTCCTTCACGCAACTTGTGGACATGGCCATCCGTTTGGACAATCTGCTGGCAGCCAGAGGACGTCATGGTAGGGGTCTGCCCGATCCCGAGCTGATGGAGCTGGGTGGAGCCGCGTCTGAGAGAGCGGAGGACGACAACGACAGTGCCACTCTGGTGGCACGAAGGGACAGTACACCACACGTCGTCGTCAACGCTCTTTTGGGTCTGGAGGCGGCAGGCAGGGCACTCTCGCATCACCCCAGGTGTCGAACACCCACACTCGTTCAGAGCCCTCTGCTGCGCACTGTACCCTACCTATCTACATTCCCGATCACATGGTAGTTCCCCAGTGTAAGGCGCTAGTCGATTCAGGCGCAGCTGGGAACTTTATGGACAGGGCATTCTCACGCCGTCAAGGCATTTCATTGGTTCCCCTATCCATTCCACTCCCCATCAGAGCACTTGATAGTCGACCATTAGGGTCTGGGTTTGTTAAGGAAGTTACTGTACCAGTCACCATGATCAACCAGGAGACTCATTGTGAGCAGGTTACTTTTTCCATTATTGAGTCTCCTGCTTTCCCTGTGGTATTAGGTATCCCTTGGCTAGCACTCCACAACCCCACCTTCTCATGGCCGCAGAGGGTTCTCACAGGGTGGTCGCGAGAGTGTCAGGGTAGGTGTCTAGGTGTTTCCGTTGGTGCACCCACGGTGGAAAGTCCAGACGGTACCTCCACCGTGCGCATTCCCCCTGAATACCTCGATTTGGCGCACGGGTTTTCTAAGATGCAGGCGACAAATTTACCACCTCATCGGGCGGGGGATTGCGCGATAAACCTTCGGGTAGACGCTGTACCTCCTAGGAGTCATGTGTACCCCCTGTCGCAGGCTGAAACGGAGGCTATGGAACATACGTCACGAGTCCCTGGGCCAGGGGTATATACGTCCCTCCACTTCACCCGCCTCCTCGAGTTTCTTCTTTGTGAAGAAGAAAGACGTCGGTCTGCGCCCGTGCATTGATTATCGATCACTGAACAAGGAGACGATAAGATTTAGTTATCCCCCTCATTCCTTCAGTGATTGAGTCAATGAATGGGGCGCACTTCTTCACCAAATTAGATCTCAGGAGTGCGTACAACCTGGTGCATATACGAGAGGGAGATGAGTGAAAGACAGCATTCAGCACAACCACGGGGCATTATGAATACCTGGTGATGCCCTACGCTTTGATGAATGCTCCATCCGTCATCCAGTCCTTTGTGAACGAGGTGTTTCGGGACATGCTTGGTCGCGGTGTAGTGGTCTACATCGATGACAGCCTGGTGTATTCCGCCATGCGCGCCGAGCAGGTGGAACTGGTAAATCAGGATGCGGGTAGGTTCCTGCGGTCCTACTGCCAGGACCGGCCGGGGGAGTGGTCGGTGTTCTTGCCATGGGCAGAAATTGCCCAGAACTCTCTCCGCCACTCCTCTACTAACCTAACGCCATTCCAATGTGTTTTAGGTTACCAACCGCTCCTGGCACCATGTCACCAGAGCCAGACCGAGGCTCCTGCAGTGGATGAATGGTTTCGGCGCGCGGAGGAAACGTGGGACGCTGCCCATGTTCACCTCCAGTGCGCCGTGCGTCATTAGAAGGCCAACGCTGAACGCCACCGCAGTGAGACCACGGTCTTCATACCGGGGCCTCATAGGTTATTACTTCCCCCTGATTACCGTATTAACCCCTCGTTTCATGTGTCTCTCCTCAGGCCGGTGGTGGCTGGTCCGCTCCAGGAGTCTGAGGTGCGGGAGGTTCCTCCACCTCCTCTGGACATCGAGGGGGCCCTGGCGTACTCTGTCAGTTTCGTACTCTGTCAGTTCGAGGCGTCGGGTTGGGGGCCTTTAATACCTCGTGGAGTGGGAGGGGTATACCCTCCTGCGCCTGACTCCTTCTATCACACTCATCGTAGTTCATCACTCACTCAAATGTATGCTATGTAGTTTTTGTTCTCCTTAAAATTATTGCATCTAGACTACATCTTTGAAAACAGAAGTATTTTATTTAAGTTTTTATTACCCAAAGTGGATTTCAGTTTTCTCATTGGAAAGTGTTTCTTGTTCTCTTGGCCTTTGTCAGAGCTTTTAAACAAAATATTAAACCATCTTTTGATTTCTGAATGTGGCTGCGTTATTGATGTCATGTTAATTTGAACATATGGATTGTTTTAGTTTTGTAGGCTACCTATTTAATTATTGAATGTATGGATCAAGCCTTAGCAGTCATTCTGATCTTGTTCCCAATGATCAGTGCTTTAGTTTATTATGTTGCTGTCCAGCCGTTCTGAATTTGCGATGCACCCAACTGCCCAGTTTTCCTCAGCAATAGCATTTTCATTTGAACTATTTAAGTGTTTTGGTGTATGTACCCTACTAGCCTATTTGATTTAATTTATATATTTATATATGTTACAGCACTTTGGTTTCACTAATATGTTGAAATGGAACCAAATTATCTGATTCTGTCTTCAGTCTTCAGGAGGAGCGAAAACCTGCAGACACCCAGCCCTCCGTGGAATGAGTTTGACACCTGTGCCATAGGAGAACCCTTTTTGGTTCCAGGTAGAACCCTTTTGGGTTTCATGTAGAACCCTCTGTGGAACTGAATAGGGTTCTGCCTGGAACCAAAATGGTTCTACCTGTAACCAGAAAGAGTTCTTCAAAGGGTTATCCTATGGGGACAGCCAAAGAACCCTTTAAGGTTCTAGATAGCACCTTTTTTTTTAAGAGTGTATAGGTCGAATGTGATAGTCTGCCTATAACCAGCCTGAGTAGGCCTACAGTTGAAGTCGGAAGTTTACATACACTTAGGTTGGAGTCATTAAAACTCATTTTTCAACCACTCCACAAATGTCTTGTTAACAAACTATAGTTTTGGCAAGTCGGTTAGGACATCTACTTTGTGCATGAAACAAGTAATTTTTCCAACAATTGTTTACAGACAGATTATTTAATTTATAATTCACTGTATCACAATTCCAGTGGGTCAGATGTTTACATACACTAAGTTGACTGTGCCTTTAAACAGCTTGGAAAATTCCAGAAAATAATGTAATGGCTTTAGAAGCTTCTGATATGTTAATTGACATCATTTGAGTCAATTGGAGGTGTACCTGTGGATGTATTTCAAGGCCTACCTTCAAACTCAGTGCCTAGTTGCTTGACATCATGGGAAAATCAAAAGAAATCAGCCAAGACCTCAGGAATAAATTGTAGACCTCCACAAGTCTGGTTCATCCTTTGGAGCAATTTCCAAATGCCAGGAGGTACCACTTTCACCTGTACAAACAATAGTACAGAAGTATAAACACCATGGGACCACGCAGCCGTCATACCGCTCAGGAAGAAGACGCGTTCTGTCTCCTAGAGATTAACGTACTTTGGTGCGAAAAGTGCAAATCAATCCCAGAACAACAGCAAAGGACCTTGTGAAGATGCTGGAGGAAACAGGTACAAAAGTATCTATATCCACAGTAAAACGGGTCCTATATCGACATAACCTGAAAGGCCGCTCAGCAAGGAAGAAGCCACTGCTCCAAAACCACCATAAAAAAGCCAGACTACTGTTTGCAACTGCACATGGGGACAAAGATCGTACTTTTTTGACAAATGTACTCTGGTCTGATTAAACAAAAATAGAATTATTTGGCCATAATGACCGTCGTTATGTTTGGAGGAAAAAGGGGGTTGCTTGCAAGCCGAAGAACACCATCCCAACCGTGAAGCACGGGGGTGGCAGCATCATGCTGTGGGGGTGCTTTGCTGCAGGAGGGACTGGTGCACTTCACAAAATAGATGGCATCATGAGGAAGGAAAATTATGTTGATATATTGAAGCAACATCTCAAGACATCAGTCAGGAAGTTAAAGCTTGGTCGCAAATGGGTCTTCCAAATGGACAATGACCCCAAGCATATTTCCAAAGTTGTTGCAAAATGGCTTAAGGGCAACAAAGTCAAGATATTGGAGTGGCCATCACAAAGCCCTGACCTCAATCCTATAGAAAATGCGTGGGCAGAACTGAAAAAGCGTGAGTGAGCAAGGAGGCCTACAAACCTGACTCAGTTACACCAGCTCTGTCAGGAGGAATGGGCCAAAATTCAGCCAACTTATTGTGGAAGCTTGTGGAAGGCTACCCGAAACGTTTGACCCAAGTTAAACAATTTAAAGGCAATGCTACCAAATACTAATTGAGTGTATGTAAACTTCTGACCCACTGGGAATGTGATGAAAGAAATAAAAGCTGAAATAAATAATTCTCTCTACTATTATTCTGACATTTCACATTCTTAAAATAAAGTGGTGTTCCTAACTGACCTAAGACAGGGAATTTTTACTAGGATTAAATGTCAGGAATTGTGAAAAACTGAGTTGAAATGTATTTGGCTAAGGTGTATGTAAACTTCTGACTTCAACTGTATAACTCCATTCCTATTCTATTCAGTTTAGAGAAATTAATCAAATAAGAAATTAGCTATTATCAGGCTGGTTAATGCGATGCATGTCTGTTGAATTTGGACAAATCCACCTGCACTCGGCACCGCCCCACATACTCAGCCAGTCATGAGCTGCTACTGCAGTGCACCTACTCAGCAGCCGTAGCATACTGCATACTTTTTACTAAACGGTATGTGCTAAATAGTATGCAACGATGAGTACATAGTATGCAGTTTAAGTATGTAGTATGCTAGTATAGGTATTCAGACACGGCCACAGTCAGACTCATTTCTACTACTGTCATAGTCCTAATAAAATAAAAACATTGGCTGCTGATTACATTTTTTTTTTATGTAGATGGTGGGGTCACAATTTTTTTTTAAATATCAAAATGGGTTTGTGGCCCAAAAAAATTTGGGAACCCCTGACCTAGAGAGCTGTTTGTTCACAATTTGAATATGACAGTACTGTATGTTTCACACAGCTACACTGGCTATCGGTTTAAATCTAAGAATATTGATGAAAGCTGTTAGGGGTTACCACATCCCTACTGTACTATACACTTTACAGTACATTATTTATATATTTTACCTTTATTTAGCCAGGGAGTCATGCTAAGACCACGGTCAAATGAGCCCTACATGAACACCTCAATAAACAACAATTACACTGTACATATACAGTATATATATATATATATATATATATATATATATATATATATATATATATATAACATGTCTATATACACAACATGAAAATCAAACACAATCCTATGAAACAAACACATTCTTCAGTAAAAAAACATTAATCAATCTATCTCCACAGATGTTAAAGTGAGGTCGACGGAGATAGGCTAACCTCACAGTCATACCCAGATAAGGATGCCCTTGGTGGCATGGCATGCTGACTGTGATAGGCCCAAGCTCTATCTGATCACCAGCTGTTTGAGCCTGTTTAAAGGGTGAGTCATGCTCGGGCACAGTCATTGGTTTCGTGTTGACTCATGCACGCGCACACGCCCACTCAGCACTTAAAGAGACGGCTGCTCAAGGAGTGGCGTCATCCCCTCCAACTAAAAGCCTACATGATAACTATGAGGTGTGTGTGTGTGTGTAGGCACAGAAATATAATCATTATACTCACTTAATTTCCAAGATGAATGTTTTTCCCACAAGTTTACTTGAATCACCAACATTACTAGTTCGTACCAGTCTGTAATGAAACTGGGGACTGCCGAGGTACACCATGCACCTTGGTAGAAAACTGTTACTAGCACATAAAATTCACATACACATGGTAATCTCCTAAAAACAAAAGATGCCTAACCTTGGCAGCCTGGCGGATAGCCATCCCTGCCCCACAGTCCTCCATGGCATGGAACATGTCCACCTCACTCCACTGCTTCCTCTTGACATTCTCCATGCTGTGGTGTTAATACATGTAGCTAAATAACTTGGCATACTATACTATACTTATGAATGTGTGCATGGACCTTATAATCTTCATACCATCTGATACTCTTTTGTTGGATTAGATTTTTCCAGTTTTTCTAATATCCCCATGAACTTAAGACAGCACAACGCAGTAGTTTTCCTGTGAGGCTGGAGTCATCGGGGATGTGTTCAGTAGGGCACACCGTAGCAAAATGTTTTGACACAGAAAATGAAAAATATTGTTTGTTACTGGAGAAGTCCCTCCCTATTTCAGTCTGTTTTCTTCCGTCTGGTGCCCATTGAATACAACCCAGACCCAGTTTGTCTGTTTCCCACCCCATATCATCTGCTGCATTACATCGTGGTTTCACAAATTATTTGTTTATCCAACCAGCCTGTAGAAGCTTCACTACATGACCAAAAGTATGTGGACACCTGCTCGTTGAACATCTAATTCCAAACTCATGGGCATTAATATGGAGTTGGTCCCCCTTTGCTGCTATAACAGCCTCCACTCTTCTGGGAAGGCTTTCCACTAGATGTTGGAACATTGCTGCGGGGACGATTCAGCCACAAGAGCATTACTGAGGTCGGGCACTGATTTGGGGCGATTAGGCCTGGCTCGCAATCGGCGTTCCAATTCACCCCGAAGGTGTTCGATGGGGTTTAGGTCAGGGCTCTGTGCAGGCCAGTCAAGTTATTCCACACTGATCTCAACAAACCATTTCTGTATGGACCTCGTTTTATGCACAGGGGCGTTGTCATGCTGAAACAGGAAAGGGCCTTCCGCAAACTGTTGCCACAAAGTTGGAAGCACAGAATTGTCTCGAATGTCATTGTATGCTGTAGCGTTAAGATTTCCCCTAAGGGGCTAGCCCGAACCATGAAAAACAGCCCCAGACCATTATTCCTCCTCCTCCAAACTTTACAGTTGGTACTATGCATTGGGGCAGGTGGCGTTCTCCTGGCATCCTCCAAAACCCAGATTAGTCCGTCAGACTGCCAGATGGTGAAGCGTGATTCATCACTCCAGAGAAGGCGTTTCCACTGCTCCAGAGTCCAATGGCGGCGAGCTTTACACCACTCCAGCCGACGCTTGGCATTGCGCATGGTGATCTTAGGCTTGTGTGCGGCTGCTCGGCCATGGAAACCCATTTCATTAAGCTCCCGACAAACAGTTATTGTGCTGACGTTGCTTCCAGAGGCAGTTTGGAACTCGGTAGTGAGGGTTGCAGCCACTGAGAGATGATTTTTACGCGCTACACGCTTCAGCACTCGGCAGTCCCGTTCTGTAGGCTTGTGTGGCCTACCACTTCGCGGCTGAGCCGTTGTTGCTCCTAGAAGATTCCACTTTACAATAACAGCACTTACAGTTGACCGGGGCAGCTCTAGAAGGGCATACATTTGACGAACTGACTTGTTGGAAAGGTGGCATCCTATGACGGTGCCAAGTTGAAAGTCACTGAGCTATTCAGTAAGGCCATTCTACTGCCAATGTTTGTCTATGGAGATTGCATGGCTGTGTGCTTGATTTTATACACCTGTCAGCAACAGTTGTGGCTGAAATAGCCGAATCCACTAATTTGAGGGGGTGTCACACCCTTTGCTATGAGACTCCAAATTGAGTTCAGGTGCATCCTATTGATAGGAGTCTACCTGTGGTAAATTCAATTGATTGGACATGATTTGGAAAGGCACACACCTGTCTATATAAGGTCCCACAGTTGACAGTGCATGTCATAGCAAAAACCAAGCCATGAGGTCGAAGGAATTGAATGTAGAGCTCCGAGACAGGATTGTGTCGAGGCACAGATCTGGGGAAGGGTACCAAAAAAATTCTGCTGTATTGAAGGTCCACAAGAACACAGTGGCCTCCATCATTCTTAAATGGAAGAAGTTTGGAACCACCAAGACTCTTCCTAGAGCTGGCCGCCCGGCCAAACTGAGCAATCGGGGGAGAAGGGCCTTGGTCAGGGAGGTGACCAATGAACCCGATGGTCACTCTGACAGAGCTCCAGAGTTTCTTTGTGGAGATGGAAGAACCTTTCAGAAAGACAACCATCTCTGCAGCACTCCACCAATCAGGCCGTTATGGGAAAGTGACCAGACGGAAGCCACTCCTCAGTAAAAGGCACATGACAGCGTTGGAGTTTGCAAAAGGGCACCTTAAGGTCTCTCAGTATTCAGACCCTTTACTCAGTACTTTGTTGAAGCACCTTTGGCAGCGATTACAGCCTCGAGTCTTCTTGGGTATGACGCTACAAGCTTGGCACAACTGTATTTGGGGAGTTTCTCCAATTCTTCTCTGCAGATCCTCTCAAGCTCTGTCAGGTTGGATGGGGAGCGTCGCTGCACAGCTATTTTCAGGTCTCTCCAGAGATGTTCGATCGGGTTCAAGTCCGGGTTCTGGCTGGGCCACTCAAGGACATTCAGAGACTTGTCCCGAAGCCACTACTGCGTTGTCTTGGCTGTGTGCTTAGGGTCATTTTCCTGTTGGAAGGTGAACCTTCACCCCAGTCTGAGGTCCTGAGCGCTCTGGAGCAGGTTATCATCAAGGATCTCTCTGTACTTTGCTCCGTTCATCTTTCCCTCGATCCTGACTAGTCTCCTATTTAGTGCACTGCTTTTGACCAGGGCCCAAAGTACTACACTATGTAAGGAATAGGGGCCCATTTGGGACACGGCCCTACTTTTGTAAGGTCTCGCTGAATCCAGTGTCTTGGAGTATGACTTTACAGTATTTTGATGTATTACATTAACTATTATTAAATTAAAAGTAGTCTACTATATTAACTATTATAGAATGTTCTGGAAGAGTCTGCCTCAGATTTGACCCATGCTCCCCATAGCTGACCCCGCTAGGCTTCAAACATCACCTCTATTAATATACAACCAGGCAGGAAGAGACCTCTATTAATATACAGCCAGGCAGGAAGAGACACACACATATACACATGGGGTTAAATATAGTCGGATGCATATTGATTAACATAGACGTATGCATGTAGACAGGCTATACATGCATTATGTGACTCAAGCGCTCATACTTCAGCCTGGCTCTGGAATAATAAGGTACTGAGTCAGTAAACTAAGACTACTAGGAGTGAGAGGGATGGAGACATTCGTGCCAATAAATATGGAGACTTAGCTAAGTATTTATGGATCGGTTAGTATACATTACGATGGAAGTCAGCCTTGTACCTTTATCTAGTTTGAGAATAACAACACACAGAGCCTGTAGTCTCTGGGCCTTTGTTTTGGGCCTCATACCTTCACTTGATGTTCGAAAAATGACTACTGATACTGCAAATACATGTAGCTGTGAATATCAACAAATTGAGACCAAATGCAGAAGTACTGTAGAAACCTAAACTTACTCTCTAAACTTTCTTTCAGCCTAGACTTGTGTGTGTGCAATTTAAAGCCACACAACAAAATAGCCCTATTCCACTCCATTCCCAGAACCACCTCTTGCAGTCAAAGCAAAGCTCCACTGAGCTCGGGGAGAAGACATGGGAGTCATGGAAAGTTAGTGGTCTGAGGGGGATGATTTACTTCCCTAATTATCTGTAGGTCTGGATCAATAAGGTGGAAGAGCGTGGAAAGTTCCCCAGCAGTCTTGCTCTCTCTCTCCCATTAACCCCGTCTGTGCCACACCCAAACACTAATGATAGGAAAACATGTAGAAATCCAATTTGTTTTCAGAGTAAAGGGGATATAGGCTGCAGTAGTCGCGATGCTGTCAGATACCTGTTCAAACCTGCAGAAGCACAGCAGTCAATGTTTCCACAATGCTTGGGCAACATAGTGAAATCAGGCTGTTGTGGGTATGGGACTGTATAAGGGCTCTCTCTTCTCTCTGGGTCTGCTCTTGTTGACCAGACACTGTTGGTTTAGCTTTGCAGTGACCCACAGCCGTGTGTATGTGTTTGCATGTGTGTGTGTTTTCATGTGTTTTCGTGTGTGTTTTCGTGTGTGTGTGTTTTCGTGTGTGTGTGTGTGTGTGTGTGTGTTTTCGTGTGTGTGTGTGTTTTTGTGTGTGTGTGTGTTTTTGTGTGTGTGTGTGTTTTCATGTGTGTGTGTGTGTTTGCGTGTGTGTGTGTTTTCGTGTGTGTGTGTTTGCATAACTGTGTGTGTGTCATCTCAGTCAGCGCTGTGAGTCTGTGTGTTTGTGGAAAAACTCCCACACACACACACTCCAGTGGGCATCCAGGTCTCTCTCGCTCTCTCTACTCTCTCTCTCTACTCTCTCGCTCTCTCTCTGCTTGATCCTGAGCTGACATTCTTTCCCTCCACTCTGCTTCATGTGTGGTTCAAGATAAAAAGCCCCATTCATTAGGTTTGACTGTATTAGGGCAGGATACCCCACCCTGGTCTGGCAACATCTGGCAACACATTCAAGCCTCCGCCGGTGGCTGGCTACTAGGGCTGGGAATTGCCAGGGACCTCACAATACAATATTATCACGATACTAAGGTGCCAATACGATATGTTATGCGATTCTCACAATTCTATATGTATTGTGATTTGATCCTGCGATTTTATTGTGATTTGATGTTCCAAACATATTTCTCACTATATGTCTGCTGCAGAGAGATCAGTCATGGAAATAAAAGTGCTGAAAACACGTTGGCTCAAATATCAATATAATATCGTCCCAAAACAATATTGTGATATATAACCCCCCCTCTCTCTAGCCCCCCATCACTACTGGCTGCACCTAAGGATTGTATAAACATGACCGTATACCACCTGACATTTTCACATTTTCTCTCACTCCGTGACTCCCATCTCCCAATCTTCATTGTCTCTCTTTTACTTTCTTTATCTCGGAGGGAAAGTCAGGGGAATTCATCAGCTCTGGGCAGTGGCGGCTCCTGAAAAAATTCTCAGGGGGGGCAATTTTTCTGATGATTTAGGTGACCTACACACATTTTAAAAAAGATATGTCCAGCAACAACATGAAGACAGGGGCAGCATATAAGTCAATACCAGAAGCATTTATTGACTGATCTCAAAAGTGTTGGCTTACCAGGGTTGGTGGAGCCCTCAGTTTCATCTTTGCCTCGCAAAGCTAACTCAAACACTCCGCAAAACTTCACACACTGGATTAGCCGGCTGAGGATGTGGCGGTTCTTGCTAATGTCGTAGTAAATATATTTGTTATAGTGAATATGGAATATGATATGTTGAGTAAAATGTTGTGCTAAGATCTATTTAGGTCAGGAGCTGGTTATAAGTTCTGTTCCTATCCAATAACAATGGACAAAAGGGTCCTATCTTGTCAGCCTTGTCAGCAGGTGGCCAAGGACAACACCCACGCCATAGGCCTCTCAGTTCTTCCAACTCACGAGTTCTTGCTCTGAGGACACACACACACACACACACACACACACACACACACACATCATCACTGTTAAACACACACACACACACACACACACACACACACACACACACATCATCACTGTTAAACACACACACACACACACACACACAAAAATCCCCTCTCTTAGGCTGAACATTTGAAGACAGAGAGACCCGACTCAGAGCCAATGCAACAGTGACAGTAGCCTGGAGGGGACCTCGCCCAACTCATCAGGACCAATCAGAAGATCAGAACTACTAGATTCAACCTACTTCATTTATTGCATAAAATGTCTGCACACAATGTTTGGGGCTCTCTTCAGATAATAATAATAATAATAATAATATGCCATTTAGCAGACGCTTTTATCCAAAGCGACTTACAGTCATGCGTGCATACATTTTTGTGTATGGGTGGTCCCGGGGATCGAACCCACTACCTTGGCGTTACAAGCGCCATGCTCTACCAGCTGAGCTACAGAAAGTGGATACTCATGGATGCGCATCGCAATTGTAAAATGTCAACACAATTGGAGACACCACGTCATTTTTGGGAGACATGTTATTGACAGTAAACTATTGTAGATGCGACTGCTAACTAAATAAAACATTTTAGCTGGCTAGCTAATCATCTTAGCTAAATGTGGGGCAAACAATTCAGTTATTTACCGTTAATTTGAGGGATTGGGGTGAAAGAAATCGAGTTACATAGTGATACTTTACGATATACTGTATTGACAATATCGCAATATTTTAGCGCTAGTTGGCTGTACCTGCACCAAAACACCATTATTGTTCCTTCATAGCTTGTTCTCAATCTTTTCACATTGGGAGCCAATTTGTTTTCAGCACTTTTATTTCCATGACTGATCAAAACTCGTTCTCATGGCTTTCTGATCCCTCTGCAACAGACATATGGTGCGCAATAAAATCACAGTATCGAATCGCAATACGTATAGAATCATGAGACTCGCAATGCTGATGCATATATCTTATCGTGAGGTTCCTGGCAATTCCCAGCCCAAGTTCATTTGCCACAACAAATCTCTTCGCTAGCAAACGCGATGTCTTCTCCAAAACGGCAATGTGTCTCCAGCAATGTTTACTTTTTTGACGTTCTATGGCATCTCCACTTTCCAAGCATATATGACCACATGTAATATTTTGGTAAGTGATGCAAATAGTGAACTATGTAGGGCCAGGATGTAAAATATATGTAGCTGCAGCAATTTCTCTTATCTGATATGGTAAGTAATGGGGCTTAATTTATAGCTCCCTAAGAGTTTGATGAACGGGTCCGTGCACGCGATTCCAGATATCTTTACCTCTGAATAAACTGCCTTTATTATACCATATCCACCCTGTCCAAAGTCTCTACTTGGTCTCAGTTCTCCAGTAAACTTGTGATTATCAACACTAACCTCATCGTTGTGGCGGCGGACAGCTAGCCTGTATCCCTCATCAAGTTGAGTGGCAATGTTATTTTTCCGTTCAGTACCAATTTTTGGAAAATCCTCGGGTGTAGAACTTTCCGCCTTTAGTAGAAACCTGTTGAATTATTAAATTTGGTCTGGGAGGTCCTAATTGTTTCGTTGCCAATTTATCTTCATTTGTTCGCCGACAAAAAGGAACTTCTTTCAAAGACACAATCCGCTCTTTTCTCAGTTACGTTCATGGTTACGTTACGTTACGTATGATGAAAGCGCGTAAGTGCAAGCCCTCAGACACCCATAGAGATTGTATTGAAGGCTCTGAAATTTGAAAAAAATAGATTTTACATTAGAGGCTATGAGAGACTTCTGGGCGATTTTCAACCTGACTGAAATCGCCCCCAAAAGGGGGGAGCCATTTGAAGCACGACTTTAGCCTGATTCGACATTTAGTGGCAGTGTGGCACTGTGGCAGATCAGACGTATAGATTACAACACTGATAACTACTGTTGCCGTGATATAATTGATTAGAAAAAAAATCCCTTCCTTTTCCCGTTTGGCAGTGCGTCGCCCATATCGCCCTATTGAACAGGCCGCCCCTGGCTCTGGGTATTCATTAACATTGTCTCTCACCTTGTTCCAGCCTTCTTTCGCTTAACACCTCTGTCCCTCACTCTCAGTCTCCATATCTGTATTTTTCCCCACGTGGTGTGAGTAGCAATTTGGACTCACTCATTTCCTCCTCTGAAATTAATAAAGACTGGCCATTGGGTGAATTATGCCATTCTCTGAAATGAATTGTGGCGCTGCAGGCCATTAGGGTGAATGATGTCATTCTCTGAAATGGATTGTGGCACCATAGGCCATTTAGTGAATAATGTTTGTAAAGAATTCCATCTTTCTTTTTATCAAAAATAATTTCCCTGAAGGGTATTGGCCTACTCCCAGTAATAATTGTAAATCAATGTTTATGTAATTTATGTACCTAATTTATGGGCAGTGAAAATGTAGAATACACAAAGTCATACACAAACGTTAGTGTATGTCAAACTCAGAAAAGTGTGTATTGCTGATGAATCCGGCATGAGGGAAGCCCCATTGACTGACCACACACTTGCAAAGAAACCCAAAGCCTTAGTTTAGTTTAGTGAAAGCAGAACAACAACGGGAGGGAGGAGGATCAACTTGTTGGAAATACGTTATTTTGTGTCTGACTCTGCAATCATTTCTTTGTGTGTATTAGGGAATTACTGAAGTGATCATGGTAAACCCCTAGATGTATACTGTCTGATACTACAGAGACTAGATTCAAGCAATGGCCTGCAAGAGCAACTATAACAACAAAATGTATAGCATGCCTTGAATACCAACAATCATGAGCATAATCGTGTGTCCAAAATTGTGTGCGTAATTACTAATGCGCATTGAACCTAACCATGATTATTCTGTCCGTTTTATGAAATAACAGAAAACCCAGTGCAAGATGTTGTTGTTTTCGATGGGAGCACAATACAAGTGGTTAATTTTCATGCTTCTATTTCGCTCTCACTTGGTCTGTTTATTTTCATAGCGGTGACGCAAACAGTCCACTCCTCCTATGGGCTCGTCAGGCTATCACGCGGACGGGATTCGCCAGCCTTTTTGGTTGCTGTAGCTGCGCGCTGTCGCCTTCGTGGGAAGGCGGGGGCGGTATAAAACCCCTTTCCACCACAACACTCGTTCACTCTGGTGGAGGAAAGTGACATTAAAAGGGTGCCTCAACGTGGCATCCTAGAGAGAGACCCCTCTATTTACCAACAGCCGTCACCACACTGTACCGTCCTGGCACACTTAGTACTCTCCGAAACGACCCTACCTCGACTAATAAATGAGCAGCATAGGCACCAGAGAAATAAAACAAGTGAAAGACACGGATCATTATCCGAACGAGGAGAGAAAAACAACGAATCATTTTCGGAATCATATGTAGGAAAAGCGCACGGATCGTCGTCGCAGTTGCCTTCTCAATGCATACTCTTTGTGCTCGAGGAACGATGAAACCAGAGATTAGCGCCGCGGTCGGATTTCTGTCGAGATTTCTGCGGATAAAAGGACACGTAAATGACCGACAGCTTCAGTCATTCAGCGCAAGTTTACAGGATATCTTGTCAGGTAAGACATGTGTTTCTCGTTTTCTCCTACGTTTCCTAGGCTACTTTAGTTCATGACCTCTGTTGATGTTGTGTCTTTGTGTGTGTTTAATAATATAATTGTAACGAATTGTTGTGTTTTAATCCCTTACGGAAGGGGATTTGGGTCTCTCTTTGTTCACAAACTAACACAAGCGCACCAAAGCGCCCCCCGATCATTTGCTCACGGAAAAAAGAGACACAAATAGATAGTGAACAATAATCTTCAACACAAGCGTCGATCGAATCAACCATTTTCTATTCTGATACCTCGTCGCTTTACTCATGTTTCGAGCTTAGTTACAATGCAATAACGCGGAATAAAGGCTGAGTTAAAATGTAATAACTTGGCCTGACTTTATTTGTTCCAACAAGGAAGTGCACCTTTCGGTAGCAGCAGTTCAGTTGGTCGATAAACTCTTACCATAAAGAATGGGGTATTCAGTCCCCAGTGAATTGATGTAGGCTATGGAATTACGTAATGCAGACAAGAAAACGTAGGAGGATATTAATTTGTTCAGGCAAAAAAATATATATAACATTTCAATCAGGAAAATAACACTCATAGGATTATGATTATCTTTCTTATAAGCGTATTATAGCCTACATTGTTTACTCGATCCTCTTGAGCGAGCCTCAATCGAATCGAAATTAGAGAACGAAAAGGTAAATAAGAAAATGCAGAATAAATAGCCGTATAGATTCCCTCCGTTAACGAACATGTATGAATAAAGAAAAGCTTTATTATTTTTTATTTTTTTATACAATCTGTTCCAATGTAGACATTCTAGCTAAATTAATACCTCTGTAAAAAGGACACATAAATAGATCGACACAGCCACTAAAACTATGCGTCATTGACTGCATTTGTTTTTGTACAAACCACTGAAATAAATTATTATTTATATTTCCTGTTGTAAATATACAGACAGAGGTTTTAACAGTCTAAAACTGGCATACATCTGCCACATAACACCAAGTGTCTGTCCTTCTAAGCACTGAACACCTACCTCATGACCTCAATTTTAACATGTTTTGCAACAGCTGTATCATCTGCAAAACCATTCACGTTCAAATTCATATAATTTTAGAGCGTTTCAGATGTAGGCTACACATTTAGCGTATCAGGTTAGAAAATGTTTTCTTTCTATTCAACACAAACTCTTAGTTTACAATGCTATTTTCAACTAACACCATTTTCCGAGGCAGTGGCTTTGTTTGTGCAGGTTTTGCATAGAAAAGGGGTGGAAGCTGTAGTCTGAGCATAGCTCTAGGTCAGTACACTGTTTGTAAACAGCCAAAGTTGAAGGCAGACTGAGCAAAATGGCCGCTGTCAGAGGGGAAGTGGTAGCAGTGGGGTTCGGTCTGGAAGAGGATATCATAGGGGGAGGAGAGTAGGAAGGACATAATCTAATCAAAAAAGTTGCAGAGGGGCTTTGTGAAGTGGCCGCCCTCCTCCTTCACCCCCATTTTTCATTCGTCTTCAGAGTGAGCATAAGCAACACTGCAAATTTACCGCCGCCTCCCTCCCCCCCGGGCCGCTGCTGAAGTAGGCCAACCATCTCACTGTTGTCCGCTTCATTATCACAGCCTATTGTGTCTGTGTGTTCAATAAACAGGCTTTGTGTGTGTATATGGGGGAGAAGGGGGACTTGCTCTAAATATCATGATTGAAACTGTGATCATTGCCTAACGGTAGTTAGTTACCCATTTTGACTTCCTGTTTACCAGTAACCTGCTTAACCAAGGATTGAGCTTTGACACAATCAGAAACTGCCATCATTCTGCCAACCACACCACCACAAACCAATGGAAATCACCCAATAACACACCAAACAAAGCCAACTGTGTATTTAATATTTAATAAAAAGCCTCCACACATTTTATTGCCTAATAATGTCCTTAGGGCACGTGGGTTTAAAGAAGCACTGGAAAACTACTTTATTTAAATAAATACAAATCTGAAGATATATAGTTGAAACTCATCTGTTTACTTTTCTAGCCT
This sequence comes from Coregonus clupeaformis, assembly GCF_020615455.1. Lineage (NCBI taxonomy): Eukaryota > Metazoa > Chordata > Actinopteri > Salmoniformes > Salmonidae > Coregonus > Coregonus clupeaformis. Next base: position 433,170 of record NC_059202.1, on the reverse strand, counting down.
CTCTCCCTCCCCAGTTCCCTGGTTTTAGAATAGGCCCCTCCGCTCTGACTGTTCTCAGCAGCCCTGGGGGCACGTAATTGACCAACGTGTCTTTTGTGGTGCAAAAGATCATCCTATTCATAACTGCCTTGTGCTTTTTCACAAGTGCCAAGCCCTCTATTAGGCTGCAATACACAGCGTTCTGCTGATAACACAAAGGAGACATTATCTACCAGAGGTGTTGTGCAGGAAGGGTGTTCTCCGGGCTCTTGCCTAGTCCAGAGGCTTTTCACAGCAGACAGGCAGGCAGCACATTCAGTTTAGCCGCTATGCACCAATGGGGTAACTCGATACTGAGGAGTCTTAAGTGGAGAAAATAGGGCGATTGGTATCACACGCACACACAGATGCATATCCAACACACACACACACACACAGTACATATACTGTATATATACAAACACACACTAGACACAGTAAATGTGAGTATTGTTAGAGATGTTAGGTTAATTTAGACTTATTTTTCCCTGTTAGGCTACTGTTATACTATGAAAGCAGCAGTCATGCGCGTCTTCTAAAATGAGTTAATGGGGAAGGATTGAGAACTCTTGTCTTTCTTGTGTTCTCCTTAAAATGAGTAACGTGACCTCTTCCCTGTCTCTCTCTTTTCTTCCAAACTATTTTGTCACTTAACGCCCCTTTAAACATACCATACGAATGATACCACACTGAATCACCAACGGGTATGTGGACACACTCGCCACATACACACAAGGTCTGGCCATATTAAATGGGACGGTGTGGGTTTAATAGGAGGTGTTCTCCAGCCCAGATTGCTGGCCAGGACTTCACCATCTCAGTGTTGTTGTTCAGCTCTGTTCGATGGAGGACTTTGTGCCGCTCGGCCAGGAGGGGATTGTGCAATCAAACGGCTGCTTATCAGCCCCATAAGCAGACACTTATGGTTTTTTACTGCGCTACAAACAAAGCCTGCCCCTGTCTGCAGTCTGTTTTACACACACATACCGCACACACACACACACATTAGTAAGTGGAAACTTACAGGAGTGTGCTAAGTAGTTGGTCATTATATCATGTAACCCAAATACCAATATAAATAGTTTATGCTTTATTACATGGTAATAGGAATAGCAGATAAAATATTCCAATGGAATCATCTATTACCTACAAAGGAATAAAACCTTTATTAAATCAAAAGAGAATCTAAAGCAACAATACTTTTCCATAATAATTACTGGAGGGTGTTTAGGACAGTAAAACATAATAATTATTGCAGGGTGTTTAGCACAGTAAAACATAATCATTATTGCAGGGTGTTTAGTACTGTAAAACATTTTCATTATTACTGCAATTTTCAATGGAATCATGTAATTTATTATCTCTAAGTAATCCATACCACAATCAAAAGATACATCTAAAGTAATAACATTGATAGATTAGTTATGTGTGCTTAGAACATCATAAACAATTATTACCTTTGACCCCTGCAACTCTAAAATAAAATAAAACTTGATTATAGTTTGATTTGAGATACAATTACTTAAACTCCAACTATGCGTCATCCAGTTATTTTTCCAGTTATTGCTTGTATATACCCCAATTTATGACCTTATTCAATGTTTATCAAAACACATGCATCCTTATCTCGCATAACACACACACCCACACACACACTAGGAACTAAGGCCGATCAGGTGCAGACAGCTGTGCACCCCCGCTTCCCCCTCAGATAAGACTTCTGAAAGTAGCAGAGATTTAGCTTACTTGCTCTCACCAGACAACGTCTCTTACTTCTCTCCCTCTTTCTTTCTCTCCATCTCTCTCTTGTCTCCTCATACAGTACTGCACAAGCTCCACTATAGGGTAACCGTAGAACAACAGTCAACCCCTCTGTGCCCTTTTTTGGCAATACAAACAATACCATGGTAACCTAATAGTGATCCAATGATGATGAAACTCATGGTAAGCCGATAATAACCTCTCTCTTTCTCCACAGAGCAATACAAGCACCACTGGTTCCCCGACAGGCCATGCAAGGGCTCGGGCTACCGCTGCATCCGCATCAACCACAAGATGGACCCCCTGGTGGGGCAGGCGGGCCAGCGCATAGGCCTGACCATCAATCAGCTCTACCTGCTGCTGCCCAGTGAGCTCACCCTCTGGGTGGACCCCTTCGAGGTGTCCTACCGCATCGGCGAGGACGGCTCCATCTGCGTGCTCTACGAGTCCCAGCCGGGGACCCTGGCGCCGTCGGGAGTCGGCGTGGTCACCTCGGCCCCCATGGTGGACAGTCACATCAGCTGCAAGGAGGCGGCGGGGATGCTGGGCAGGACCAGCCCTTCCAAAGCCTACAGCATGATGACTGTGTCCAGCTAAGGGCTGCCACCCGCCACGTCGGGTTGTGGGTTTCGCCCTAGTTGGTCGATGGCAAACCTTTTTAAAGCTAAAGATAAATAAAATGAAAAACAGAAAAAAAAAGATGGAGAAAAAGCAGAGGATGTGGCCTATCGTCCAGGTGAAACCTTGTAGGTTTGATATTTCTTTCCTCCTTCCTCACTCCATAGTCTGTTATGTTGTGTTGTGGGATCTACCGGAAGCTTTGTTGTTTTTTTTCACGGAGAGGGCTGTGTGGAGCATGGAGCTGTTGGGGGCAGCTAAAACCAACCAAGAAACCCGGACAGAGAAACAGCGCGGTGAAGGGGCTGCTTTTTGTTTTAGTTTTTTTTACACAGGTCTATCAATGTTGACTTTGCACTTTCTTCTCCACGTGGTTACTATGGGTACCATGTCACCACCATCCCCACCACCCTCTCAAAAGTGTCAAGGAACTGCTGTCAAGAACCATACCGTTGAAATTCAGCCTTTTATCTACTTTCTGTTGTTATTGGGTGTACTTCCTGTCTAGGAAGGAAGTAAAGGGGCAGAGGTCTAGACTGTGCCTGTTCTTAGGTCAGTCATTCTCTGGGGAAACGCCTAAAGTAATTTTCTTCTAAAACCAAGTTTTTGGACCATAGGGCATTTTTTTTACCCCCAGAGGCTGCCCCAATATAGGGTTGAACCTCAGCACTCCATATACCAGCGTCGAGCTTCAGGAAGCCCCTCCCCCTCCATATGGAAGTTCAGTGGAATGCGCTGTGACACCTGTTGCTAAGGACAGTAGCGTGTCACAGCGCACCTCACCAACACCCCCAACCATGTATGTGTAGCTTTCCGGGAAGGGCAGGGGATTTGTCCCCTCCCCTTCGATGAATGTTGGTTTGAAATTCACAATCAAGTTCTCATTTTGTTTATATTCCTCCATCCCCACCCTGACCTTTTGCCCTCACCAAATTCAAAGTGTAGCACTATAATTTCACAGAGATCTGGATAATTTGTTTTGGTTGTTGTGGCCCTGTCAGAAGAAATTACATTGAATGCACTTTGACATTTAGATTGTGTGGGATGTGTACTTTTAGAGGAAAACCCTCTTCATTCCATTCACTCGAACGTCGTCTTTCATGAGTTCCCCTCCTTTTCTTTTGTGAATTGCTCACAGCTCTTACGTCAGGCTAGACCCCTCTCTATAGAATAGGGGCGAGTAACTGAAGGTCTTAAAAAGATTTCACACTGTAAGCATTTCATTCAGACCCGTTCAGGTGTTGATAGGTAGGTGCGGTTTGGTGTCGTGTCAGGTCAGGCGTTTGTTGTCCGTTTGTAGAACTCTCTGCAGCAGTCGAGGGGTGTGTGAGTGGAGCCAAAGGGAAGTCTGTAGGCCCCTGACTGTTTCTATCCAACTCAAACTCAATGGCCTTGTCAGGCTTTCGCATCTGTTTTTGTTAGACATTGTTCTTGTCTTTGTGAGTGAAGATGGGTCCAAGGCTTTCAACACCTCTCCTTTTTTCTGTCTCTGAGTTTGGATGAGGGGTGCATTGTCCAACGTAGGACCTCAATGTTACACCTATGAGCCATTCTCTGGAGAACCGAGAGAGAGAACCAGCCTGGTTCGAGGTGCTGCTGGACCCTCTCTGGAGGTGTCAGGGCAGGCAGACACAAGAAGCCCCTCTGGTGCCACATATCACCCCCAGCCTAGACACCCCCCAGCCAGCTAACCAACCAGCCAACCCCTCCCCCCAATAGCAGTACGGAGTTAGCAGTGACACATATCATCTTTCCTCGCCCCAGGGGAGGGAAGGGGGGTGGGGGCCAGGGCCGGACACTCTCATCCAGGGCAGCTACAATCCCTCCGGCCCCCCTCCAAACTAACCTCCACCCAACCAACCCCCTCTTGGTGGTGGAGAGCAAAGCCAGCACATGCACTCAGCGCACTCCGTCTGCACTGGGGAGGCCATATAGAGACAGGCAGCAGGGAGAAGTCAAAGGTTAGGAAGTAACGGTACACAGTTTACATGCGTGCAATAGGACGATGGTGCTGTCAGTCGTCCTATAGCTCACTCCTGATTGGCCGCGCCGCAGACAGACAGACGATTTGACAGGCTGTGGGGTTTTGGGGCTTTTAGCCACTAAGCTGACCAGGCTGGGCACCAGCCCATCAGACCTACATGTGCTGCTTTAAGCTCTAAGTACAGAGGATCATGGGTAATGGATCCGTGGTTGTTGACGCACTGCACACACTATCCTCCCTCATCCACTCCCCTCCTCCTCACTGTCCTCCCCCTCTCCATCTCTCCTGGAGTTCATTCAGCAATCTGTGAAAAAAGCAGTGTCTCCACATGAGCCAGATGGACAGGTCTGAGAGAGTAGCTCAGAGCTTTGTTGTTGTGGTTGAAAACCAGCTTTAAAAAAACCTTGCAGCTCCTCTATTGCTTCGATTATGCCAGCTATCAATGTTGGACGTAGCAAGTTGTTCACCCCCCACACCAATTTTAACAGACTTCATTTTTAGACCTACAAAAAAGGAAACAAAGCCGAAATTGTTTGATCCCCTTCTCAACAGTAACACCACCACCAAAAAAGATGGATTTAGTCCACAATACTGGATCTGTAAAAGCATCCATTCAGCCTTTGCGCACATAGGTTTCAGAAACGTTGTGAAAAGTGTTTTTGAATAGTCGGAGGTAATAGCACATAAAATGCACTAAATATGTCAAGTGAAGTTGTGACATTTTTGAGACGCGAGGAGTCTCTCCTGGAATGTATTGCCAAACTCAGGCCTCTGACATTCAATAAAAAACCCTTATGGAAAAGTTATGCATGTTAAGACGTGAAACGGGAAGGGAATAGTCGTTTTGTGTTTTTGTCAAGCTGTCATCGATGATTTTTGAATTATTGCCACTTTCACATTTAGGGTGTTTTACATATTATAGAAGCTATTGCAATTGTACGACATATGGTAGAACACATGCATAACATTACACAATGGGAAGTGCCGATAATTTGTTTTGAGGTGTTTAGATGTATTCCTTTTGCATTTCATAGTTTTAACATGGATAACTATTTTCATAAGTGAAGCCATTTGTGATTGGAGTGTTGGCAAGGACCAAGTTGTTTTGGTAAAATAAATATCAGTTTCCATGCCCTGTACTGATAGACTTATCCTTTGGTTTTTTTAAACTTACAAAACAAGAAAAACTTTTTAAAAATCTGAGCGTACCCAAGATGAAAAGCTGTCTACTCTACCTTGTGATTTCTCATGTCAGTACATCTTTATTGTGTTCATTTTCTTTTCCTTGGGTATGTTGTGATGAACTGCTGTAAATTTGTACAGTTCATGTAAATTGATTGTGCGAAAGTTGTACAGATTTCTATATTTTGGAAGAAAAGTTTTTTTTTCTCTGTAATAAAATATTTCCTATCTTGGCAACGTATTCCCCGTGATCCTAGTCTTTCTTTTTGCGGGGAATGAGAATCCATCGATGAACGGGAGTCAATATCCAAACAAAATTAATGGTGTAGTCTTCTGTCAAAATGGCAGACTGAAATCTATTAAGATACAACAGAAAATGAAACAGGCTGTTAAAAGCTCAAGTATTATTCAGAGTTACTGTTATTCGTTAGGCTGTTATTTTGAATGTAGAAAAGGGTTCTGTTTCATGTCATCTCTTACTGCACATCACAGGAGGCTGCAGAGGGGAGGACGGCTCATAACAATGTCCGGAGCGGATCCAATGGCATCAAACACCTGGAACCCATGTGTTTGATGTATTTGATACCATTCCACTCATTCCATTCCAGCCATTACCATGAGCCCGTCCTCCCCAATTAAGGCGCCACCAACCTCCTGTGCTGTACATAGAATAGGCTCCAACAATGAGATGATATACAGTAGGATTGCACACAACACTTTCAATAATAAGTGTCATCATTTCAATAATACACAAAAATAGAATGGTTTAGGCTGCCTTGTACCGAACAGATAGTATCCTACATGCCAGGAATTCTGTATTCTTTCGCAAAAATGCATAGCATGCTTTAACAGATACATTATATACAGTTTATGTTTTTACTCTGTAGTTACTGTGGTATAGAGCCACTGTAGAGTGGAGTGTGACAAGACTGTCTGGAACAGGAAGTATCCTTGGTCTGCTGGTCCTGGAATATGGAGACTGCTTCTGTGACGTCTTTTCTGTTCTATCTGAACCAGCCAGAAAACTGATTTTGAAGCGTTGTCTCAGGTTAAGACCTTTCACAACTTGGGGCTCGGCTTCTCAGACTGCACAAATCAATTTACTCAAAGCCCACATTATATTTTCATCCTAATAGAAATGCATGTGGCTCCATCGTCAGGTCCCTGAGAGGATAAGACAAATAGATAGATGGTGTATGCACAAGGAAAAGTGCTGTCTACACACGCGCACAAACACGCACGCACACACACATACACAATCAACCCCCCCCACAGAAAGAGCTGACTTCACAAAACATTACTTCTGGATTAAGACTGCAATCTCTCCAGCCCTCTGACTCCCTCAGGTTGCCTTGCAGCCAGCCTCAAAAGAAAAACATTTGAGCTCCATTTCGACAGAGACAAAATGGGAAGAAAGTAGAAGCGCGGGTTAGGCAGGAGCCGAGGGGGTGGAAGAAGGCCAGCCGAGGGTTCCAGGGCAGGCTTTAGCTCTCCACACATAGGCCAGGGATGAAGCCCAGGAGAGGGGGAACGTGGGTAGTGCAGTCCAGAGTGGGATTCAGTCAGTGTTATTATTCAGTGTTAAAAATGTCTGATTGAAATGTGATATGTTGAGTGGGGAGGTTTTTGTGGACACATATTAGGTGTGGGAAAAGATTGTTGTAGATAGAAATGTTGGTAGCACTTTACTTAAAATAAAGTGTTACCAAAACGTTACATGTAGAATTGAAAGATTGTTGATAGATACAGTTGATGTCGGAAGTTTACATACACCTTAGGCAAATACATTTAAACTCAGTTTTTCACAATTCCTGACATTTAATCCTAGTAAAAATTAGTTAGAATCGCCACTTTATTTTAAGAATGTGAAATGTCAGAATAATTGTAGAGAGAATTATTTATTTCAGCTTTTATTTATTTAATCACATTCCCAGTGGGTCAGAAGTTTACATACACTCAATTAGTATTTGGGAGCATTGCCTTTAAATTGTTTAACTTGGGTCAACCGTTTCGGGTAGCCTTCCACAAGCTTCCCACGGTAAGTTGGGTGAATTTTGGTCCATTCCTCCTGACATAGCTGGTGTAACTGAGTCAGGTTTGTAGGCCTCCTTGCTCGCACACACTTTTTCAGTTCTGCCCACACATTTTCTATAGGATTGAGGTCAGGGCTTTGTGATTGCCACTCCAATACCTTGACATTGTTGTCCTTAAGCCATTTTGCCACAACTTTGGAAGTATGCTTGGGGTCATTGTCTATTTCGAAGACCCATTTGCGACCAAGCTTTAACTTCCTGACTGATGTCTTGAGATGTTGCTTCAATATATCCACATAATTGTCCTTCCTCATGATGCCATCTATTTTGTGAAGTGCACCAGTCCCTCCTGCAGCAAAGCACCCCCACAGCATGATGCTGCCACCCCCATGCCTCATGGTTGGAATGGTGTTCTTCGGCTTGCAAGCAACCCCCTTTTTCCTCCAAACATAACGATGGTCATTATAGCCAAACAGTTCTATTTTTGTTTCATCAGACCAGAGGACATTTCTCCAAAAAGTACGATCTTTGTCCCCATGTGCAGTTGCAAACAGTAGTCTGGCTTTTTTATGGTGGTTTTGGAGCAGTGGCTTCTTCCTTGCTGAGCGGCCTTTTAGGTTATGTCGATATAGGACTCGTTTTACTGTGGATATAGATACGTTTCCTCCAGCATCTTCACAAGGTCCTTTGCTGTTGTTCTGGGATTGATTTGCACTTTTTGCACCAAAGTACGTTCATCTCTAGGAGACAGAACGTGTCTCCTTCCTGAGCGGTATGACGGCTGCGTGGTCCCATGGTGTTTATACTTGCGTACTATTGTTTGTACAGAAGAACGTGGTACCTTCAGGCGATTTTCCCATGATGTCAAGCAACGAGGTACTGAGTTTGAAGGTAGGCCTTGAAATACATCCAAAGGTACACCTCCAATTGACTCAAATGATGTCAATTAGCCTATCAGAAGCTTCTAAAGCCATGACATCATTTTCTGAGATTTTCTAAGCTGTTTAAAGGCACAGTGAACTTAGTGTATGTAAACTTCTGACCCACTGGAATTGTGATACAGTGAATTATAAGTGAAATAATCTGTCTGTAAACAATTGTTGGAAAAATGTGGAAATGTGTGGAGTGGTTGAAAAACGAGTTTTAATGACTCCAACCTAAGTGTATGTAAACTTCAGACTTCAACTGTATATTGTGTAGTGGTGAAAGTTAGCCTACATATAGAGTAGAGTTGAATGGCTCGCAGATAAAAATGTTGTGTAGAGTTGAGAGATCATTGTAGATTATGTGTAGATCTGAACAATTGTTGCAGATAGATATGTTATCGTGTTGAGCTAAATTGATTCTCAATTCTACATGACAGAGATTCATGTCTGCTCTCCCCAGCACATTTTTATCTGAGTGTTCTGTAACGTTACACGGTCATGAACGCGACCCGAATAGCTTGTTTAAATAGAACCAGGTCAGAGATTCACTGGGTGTGTCTGGCATTCAGGCCTGTGGTGTGTTTTATATGAAAATGTTATCTTGGGAAACACTAACAAGCCAACACTAACAATGACGGAGGCCTTGCCAGCCCAACATTGATCTGGATTTCGCAAGAGTTTCGCAACTCCATTTGAGCAAGATGTTTTTCATGGTCGTCTCTTTAAAAAAAAAATGCCACTGCTCTACGGCTGCCAACTTTTTAGCACTGTTGTTGCATTAACATGGATAATACATTAGTATATGAACGATGCTTGCATAACAGAGAAAGACAATGAAATAAGGCCTACAATGTGTTTTACGCTTATGATACGTATATTTGGCAGTAAGAATGAAAAAAACTAGGCCTAACAACACTCAGCACTTGGCTGTTATGTCATCTTCTTGTCATCATGTCTAACTTCCACGGTAATTGCTGATAAAACAAATATGTAATGTCTCTCCCTTCTTCTCACACAACGACAAAGCAGACTTTGTAGAGATCAGCCGATTAGTCAGAGGCTGATGGAAGGTGTGGTTGATTATTATGTAGAGATACTGTAAATAGAAGGGTTAGTCTAAAGATTTGGAAAGATCAGGTCTCGACTGGTTAACCCGGTTATTGTGGGAAAGTAGGTGCATTTCACTTCAGGTAGATTCCAGTGTTTGTGTTTAATAGTTAGGTTGTGTTTGGTTGTGTTATTGGCCATTCATCACATCATTTAATGGATGAATGTTGATGGATTGAGAGTGTGTGTATGTACTCTAGGAGAGTGTGTGTATGATTGTGCTGCAAGAACAAAGGCAGGATGAGGGAATGTTATTCCAATGCATGTGTGTGTGTGCACTAACGGGGCGAGGCAGACATCTGGAGTCCTCTCTGTTGCCAGCCGTGTGTCAGAGTTTACAGGACGTCTGGCCCTCCTGACGTTTTTGTGTGTGTGTGTGTGTGTGTGTGCGTAGGCCTGCAGGAGTGTGTGTGTGTCCCTCCTTCAGTGGCCATTGTTTAGAGGACAAAGGATGTGCTGCAGCTGCTCTAATTACAGTCTTTCTCAGGTGTGCGACCACAGGGAGAGAGTATGTGTGGGCGGCCGTGCGCACGTGTGTTCCCTGCACAGTGGTTTGTACTGTCTGTATCTGTGAGTACATTACCACATATACATGTGTTGGAGTCTATTTATTTATGTGTTTGTGTGGGTATCAATGACAGACAAAGGCAACTCAATCCCCTCTGATGCAGGCCAGGTTGGGCTAGTTTGTCTCCAGGGTCTACCTGTCTCTCTGTCTGTCTGCCTGCCTGTCTGCCTGTCTGTCTGCCTGTCTGTCTACCTATTATCCCCACAGGCACTGTTCACTCCTCTGACATCTGCCTGATGGCATGGCCATTTCATCATCCTACTGATGTAGAGGGAATAACCAGGACAACAGGGTTGGGGAGAACAACAGGGAATAACCAGAACATCAGAGAGGTTGGGGAGAACAACAGTGAATAACCAGGACAACAGAGGTTGGGGAGAACAACAGGGAATAACCAGGGCAACAGAGGTTGGGGAGAACAACAGGGAATAACCAGGACAACAGAGAGGTTGGGGAGAACAACAGGGAATAACCAGGACAACAGAGAGGTTGAAGAGAACAACAGGGAATAACCAGGACAACAGAGGTTAGGGAGAACAACAGGAAATAACCAGGGCAACAGAGGTTGGGGAGAACAACAGGGAATAACCAGGGCAACAGAGGTTGGGGAGAACAACAGGCAATAACCAGGACAACAGAGGTTGGGGAGAACAACAGGGAATAACCAGGACAACAGAGAGGTTGGGGAGAACAACAGGGAATAACCAGGGCAACAGAGGTTGGGGAGAACAACAGGGAATAACCAGGACAACAGAGGTTGGGGAGAACAACAGGGAATAACCAGGACAACAGAGAGGTTGAAGAGAACAACAGGGAATAACCAGGACAACAGAGGTTAGGGAGAACAACAGGGAATAACCAGGGCAACAGAGGTTGGGGAGAACAACAGGGAATAACCAGGGCAACAGAGGTTGGGGAGAACAACAGGGAATAACCAGGACAACAGAGGTTGGGGAGAACAACAGGGAATAACCAGGACAACAGAGAGGTTGAAGAGAACAACAGGGAATAACCAGGACAACAGAGGTTAGGGAGAACAACAGGGAATAACCAGGACAACAGAGAGGTTGGGGAGAACAACAGGGAATAACCAGGACAACAGAGAGGTTGAAGAGAACAACAGGGAATAACCACGACAACAGAGAGGTTGGAGAGAACAACAGGGAATAACCAGGACAACAGAGAGGTTGGAGAGAACAACGGGGAATAAACCAGGACAACAGAGGTTAGGGAGAACAACAGGGAATAACCAGGACAACAGAGAGGTTGTGGAGAAGAACAGACGTGACAAAGCCATTGGCCAGCCACACCATGGAGGGTGCAGGGAGGGATGGAGAGAGGAGGTAGAGAAAGAGAAAGGGGGAGGAAATAATAGGAGTGAAGGAAGAATGGATGGATGGATAGAGGGAGTGTGGAAGGGTTGGATGAAGGCGAGTGACTGATGCAGGAAGGGAGGAGGAAAGGAATGTACAATTGGGAGGTAAATAAGTTTTAGCGTCACCGCGTAGCTTCAGCCGCTAGCTCGAGTCTTGTGGGATAGACACGAGTTACACAAGGCTGTTTGAATAGGTCAGAACAGGTGCCACTTCTCTCTTTAATCAACCTGACTCTGACTGGAGGCTGTGTGTCAGAGAGGGAGAGTGTGTATGTATGTGTTCTACGTGTATGGTGCATGTATGTGTCTTTTTCTGTATGTTTTTGCCTGTAAGAGCGTCTTTTGTATTTGTGTGTCTGTGACTTCGGTGACTTGTCTGCAACATGTGCAAGCCGAAACGGCTCATAGGTGCAGGAGCCTGTTTCCTGTTTCTGTAGCGTGAGGCAGCTTGATATACAAGTACAGCATCTGGACAGTACGCTAGTCTATCACAGGGCCTTACCCAGAATCTATCTCCTTAATGCTGAGTGTCAGGCAGAGACGTACCGGGTCCCATTTTAACTGTCTTTGATATAACTCTGCCAGGGATCGAACTCCCAACCTTCTAATCTCAGGGGGGACACTCAAAGGCCACTGATATGGTCTAGTTACGGTACCCTAGCTATACTCATATCACGTTTTCCTCCAGTGCATTGCTACCGTATAGATTTAGACTGGGGTCAGAGGCCAGGCCATCACTGGGTCAGATAGGCTGCAGCAGCTCTATTTCAGGAACATGTGTGGTGAGTCTATCAATAGGATATGAAGATGGTGTTATAAGGAGAGGGTGACTTGACAAGGTTTCCTCAACTCCAGTTCGATCCAGTCCTGGCTAGGGGTCCAATGTGTATGCAGATTTTGTATTACAACCAGGTCCTCTCATAACTAAGACTTGGTTTAAAGATCAAAATCAAACTATTTCAACTAGTACAGCTATTTCAAAATATGACACGTCTGACGAGGTTGAGAGAGGGAGAAAGAGAGAAAGGAGAGAGAGAGAGAGAGAGAGAGAGAGAGAGAGAGAGAGAGAGAGAGAGAGAGAGAGAGAGAGAGAGAGAGAGAGAGAGAGAGAGAGAGAGAAGAGAGAGAGGGAGAGAGAGGGAGAGAGAGAGGGAGAGAGAGAGGGAAAGAGAGGGAGAGAGAAGAGAGGGAGGGAGAGAGAGAAGAGACTGCAGGGTGTGCCAGTGAGACAGTCTGTCTATCCTGTGTGTTTTTATCCTGTTGAAGTTCAGCTTGATAGTGAGTGTGTGTTGGTGTGTGTAGTCACTGGATATTCCATATGTACATTGTATCTGTACATTTGTAGGCTCACTGCTGTGCTTGGCATTGGTATTGGGGTCCTAAGTTAGAGTACTTACAGATAAGCCCATCTAAGACACAGGGGATATACAGCCTGTGGTCTGCCTCTACATACTCTGTGGATTCAGTGGAATCAGTTAGCCCCACTGACCCACTCACCGCCCACAGAGCCAGCCCTAAATATAGAGCCAGCAAGAGGCCCTCTGCTTGGGGCCTAGCCACGCATGCACGCACACACACACACACACACACACACACACACACACACACACACACACACACACACACACACACACACACCTGCCATTCATACACAGCAGGACTGAAGGTCATTTGCCTCTGTGGACTGTGGCCTTCTGCTAACTGGGAGAAAAAACGCAAAGAGGAGGAAAACCAACCAGTCATTTCACAAAGATTTTGTCAACAGAAAGAACTCAAGGTTCAGTTCCTCAAACTCTCCCATACTTTTCTTTCTTCACTGTCCTATGATACCCATATTGCACCATTATGGAAAGTTGGTTTATCCTAGGAGTGTGTTGAGTTGAAATGATGCACAGTTACTACACTAACTCTATTCAGCCTCTCAAGTTTTGTAGAACTAGATGTTGCTGGTTTTGTTAATACTGAGTAAATGGAACTGACAGATTGAGGATACGTAGGCCTATTTGAACATCCATAAGTCATTCAAGTATTATATCACATATCCAAGAATTAGCCTAGCAACCACATTAGTTACTGTCAACTCTGAGTTCTGACATGTAGAGTTGGAGGAGGGCAGAGAAGAAACGCCAATCAAAATCTTACAGCACGTGTTTAAAGCCCCGTTGCTGGTAAACAACAGTCACACCTGCATGTTTTCTATCTGAATATGGGCCATGTGCTTGTTAGTTCTTGAGAGGCATGGGGGAGGTTTTCAGAAAAACTGAGAGGAAACTCACGAACAAGACTCTTCCTCTGTTTCCTGTTGTCGTACCTCAGAAGACACCACAAGATAGAGAGAGTGAAAGAGAGAGAGAGAGAGAGAGAGAGAGAGAGAGAGAGAGAGCGAGAGAGAGAGAGAGAGAGAGAGAGAGAGAGAGAGAGAGAGAGAGAGAGAGAGAGAGAGAGGGGTGGAGAGAGAGAGAGAGAGAGGGTGGAGAGAGTGAGAGAGAGAGAGAGAGAGAGAGAGAGAGAGAGAGAGAGAGAGAGAGAGAGAGAGATGGAGAGGGATGGTGAGAAAGACGGTAAGAGATGGAGAGAGGGATGGTATATTAGACATGGTGATAGAGGCAGAGAGAGATGGAAACAGAAAGAGAGAGGTGTGTGTGTGGGGGGGGTACTGATACTGTACTGAACACAGCTGACAGACAGAGAGAGGTGTGTGTGTGTGGGGGTTACTGATACTGTACTGAACACAGCTGAAAGGAAGTGGTCATAGCCACTGACTCGTCTTGCTGTGCTGAAACAGAGCTGTAAAAATAACTGCAGAAAAGATAAGCTGCTGCACACACACACACACACGCACGCACACACACACACACACACACACACACCCTTGTATCACACAAAAAACACATATTATACAGCACATAGAGTACCACACGGTGCAGAACAAAGCACAACCTGACCTTACAGAACTCTCATAACAGAGAGCTAGTCTAAACAACACCCTGGCCTTACAGAGCTCTCATAACAGAGAGCTAGTCTAAACAACACCCTGACCTTACAGAACTCTCATAACAGAGAGCTAGTCTAAACAACACCCTGGCCTTACAGAGCTCTCATAACAGAGAGCTAGTCTAAACAACAACCTGGCCTTACAGAGCTCTCATAACAGAGAGCTAGTCTAAACAACAACCTGACCTTACAGAGCTCTCATAACAGAGAGCTAGTCTAAACAACACCCTGGCCTTACAGAGCTCTCATAACAGAGAGCTAGTCTAAACAACAACCTGACCTTACAGAGCTCTCATAACAGAGAGCTAGTCTAAACAACAACCTGACCTTACAGAGCTCTCATAACAGAGAGCTAGTCTAAACAACACCCTGACCTTATAGAGCTCTCATAACATACACCCCTGAATTGGTTTACAAGCTGTATTATTATACACCTTTAACAGTATTTTTTACGGGTCTTATCGTCTTTTCTCTTTTATGATGCGCTGTCTAGAGATTACAGTTGTGTATTGCGATGGTAGACCAGAAATGCAGACTGTATTGCACTTAACTAGTCATATCTTCATTGTTGTGTGGTCATAAAATACATATGATATGATTTACAACAGGAATATATTTTTCCTATCTAACCTGCAGTGTTTCTGAGAGCCTGTCAAATAATGCAGTGCCAATTCTGCCAAAACATTTGTGTGAAAAACAGCTCTGACCTAAATAAAGGCAAGCAGCGTGCTTAATGAGTAACTGTAGCTATCTCATTCCCCTATGGGAGATGGTGGTAACTCATTAACTTAGACTGTCATACCATGAGAGAAACAACCATTTAAAACCTGATAACATTCCAGAATATACTTATTTTGAAGTGTGTGTGTGTGCATCCGTGCGTGTGTGTGTTTGTGCACCAGATTGTGTGTGTTTGTCTGTGTGTGTGTGTGTGTGTGTGTGTGTGTGTGTGTGTGTGTGTGTGTGTGTGTGTGTGTGTGTGTGTGTGTGTGTGTGTGTGTGTGTGTGTGCTGGTATGTCATTGAAAGATTATGCAGAAATATTTAATGGACTGAGTGAGCAAGTTCAACAACAGTTTGAACTAGAACAATGAAGACTAGACAGATGGACATCAACCTTACAAACTCCAACATGCACAGAATCTGCAAACATTCACATTTCTACAACTGTTAATCAATAGGTGTTCTTAGTTGGGTATGTGCCACTGTTTTAATAGTGAGATCGAACGATTGCCACGTTTCAGGTGGGTTAATACGAGCTTAATCCAGAGAGAGAGAGAGAGAGAGAGAGAGAGAGAGAGAGAGAGAGAGAGAGAGAGAGAGAGAGAGAGAGAGAGAGAGAGTGACAGAAAGTGCTAAACATTCGTTTTTAATTTTTTGGTTTTAACCATATCCCAAACCTTAACTTGAGGAGGAGCAACCCAGGGTGTCCAAAACACCTCGAAATGTTATGTTTGGAGTAACGTGGATAAAAGTCAGAATCTGAAGTCAAATTGGTCAAAGCAGGAAGAGGGGGTGCGAAAAAGAGAGAACAACTTCTGAAGACATCTGCTTCACTTCTCTTCTCCTCCTCCTCTTCCTCCTCTCCTTCTCTCCCACCCTCCATTGTGTTATTATTGAGTCTCTCTCTTTTGGCTCCTTACTGCTATTCCACCTTGGTTGGGGTTGTTTTTACAGCTCTGAGTGCAGTGAGTTGGAGAACAACTGGGCCACATTACTTTACAAAGCAGCCGTTAAAATGACTGTAGGCTTAGACTGGGTTCCAGTCATAAACAGCTCTCTTTCAACTCTTCATTTCTTTTCCTTTGTGGCCACTATAAGGAAATACTTATTAGGTCAAGAATGAAGTACCATTGCATTACAAGTACATCGTATTATAGCAGGTAAGTACACTT